>NC_133371.1:14349580-14370071 GCF_049309525.1 Garra rufa
TGACTTTCAGGTGTTTACAGTGAATCAGAAAAGTATTTTGCTCAGGTCCGTATCTTTATTTGATGGTCTTAAAGAGAGTTATTTACTTTTTAATGCAATAATCTGTTTCAAACCCACACTATACAACTAATCATTATATATAGTATGTGGTGCCTTCTTACGGTGCATTGCGTTCCCCTACTACGTCTTCTTCTTGTTCAATCGCGAATCGTTCTTTTGGAACACTACCGCCATCTACTGTATTGTTGATTCCAGCGTTCCCCACACCGGAAAAGGTATTTTGATTTACAATCGTTAAAACCAATCAACCACTTCGTTCTCGTCCTTGTCGACAAATCAAATAATAGTAAGTAAAAGACTTTTATGTCATTGCGGACGGACAAAATCCCTCAAAATCCTCATAAAAATTATATATTTTGTTTTTATAAATACAGTTACTGTATAATGTAACTGAAAAAATAATAATATACTAATAAAATATTAATAATAAAAAAATACTATTATTACAAAAAATAATTTATAATGTTAATAATAAAAATTTCGATTGAGAGCATTAAAATATATGAACTCTGTATACACTTTTATGTTTCTTACACTTACCAACAAAGAAAGAGAGCAACAGAATGCACTAGATTAGTGTTTTAGATGCGTGGTGTCGCAAAGAACGATGGGGAATGTAGTTTGAACGCATAAGCGCGTTTTCTGTTTTCTTTTTTGAACAAAACATTGTGAACAGACTAAACTAATCCGTGTATTTAATATCCGCAATTACATTCGCTTTAGTAAATACTATAATTTAGACAGGACCTGAATACATGAATGAATGTTTGGTTGCATATGAAAGACTTTTATGTCATGGCCCGCCCCGCCCCGCCCGCTTTAGACAGGAACTTCCGGTTCAGATCGCCGTTTGATTTCTGGCGGTTTGTTTTGAACTTCTGAAACGCAAAAGATATGATGATAATTTATGTAATTTTTTAGCGAAGAGCCCTTTCGTCCGTACGATGGACGCACAAGCCAGAAATGTTCTATATCGGATAATCCGGAAAATACCGAACAAAAATATAGAAACTCTTTTGAAGAAATGGAATTGTTTATCAGCAGATCAGCTGCGTGCCCTGGATTACACAAGACCCAAATGGATCATAGTGGAAAATGTCATCGGCTTCTGTGAGGTGAGATACATCCATTAAGTTTTTCAACAGTTATGTGTAAGGTAATATGCATTAAATAGGAGACTACCACAGATACTACCGTTAGATTTCCATACTGTTTGGGTCCAGAGTTTTTTTTTTTTCCTATGACCTAATCCAAACCCAGATTTTATGAAAGCTGTATTTTATGTTTAAACAAAGAGAGCAGAAGTTATTGTTGATTGTTATCCAGGATATGGTAATAGTAAATTGTTATTTAGCAGACTTTTAAGTCTTTATTTCTTTCAAATAAGAAAATGGGGTTTGGGACAGGCAATACGTTTAGATGCACTTCAGAGTAACTAAAATGATTGTTTTAATCTGTCCTTCTTTCTCTGTTGTAGGAAAACAGACTTAACCTGAAGCACATCACTAATTTGGAAATGATCTGTATGTGGAATAGTCTATTTAAACAAACATTTATTGTACTTTAAAAGTAAAATCTAGACTGACCCCTGAATTTGACTTTTTTTTTTATTTATTTTTTTTTTTAGATCATATAGAAAATCCTGATCAAGGCACCTGGCATGCATGTCAGCTTACTGAAGCACAAGGTAAGTTTATGCATTTCATTGTTAAATTGATTTGAAGAAATGTACAATGAGCAAAGTTTGTTACATGTTAAGTGTATAATTGTTTTAAATTGTCTAGAGAATTAAATCATTGTCTGAAGCAGTTCATTTTCGTTTTCTCCACAGATGATGCAGTTTGTGTAGAGCTGACACAGTTTAAAGAGCAGTTTAAAGCACACTTGCATGGGGTCATTCGGCATGTAATAACACAACTTCATTTGCCATTCAAGCTTTAAAATCCAACTAAACTTTGTTCAGTTTAAAGGATTATTCCACTTTCAAAATAAAAATTTTCCTGATAATTTACTCACCCCATGTCATCCAAGATGCTCATGTCTTTCTTTCTTCAGTCGCAAAGAAATTACGTTTTTTGAGGAATACATTACAGGATTTTTCTCCAATGGTGCTCAATATATTGAAGGTTAAAAATGCAGTTTCAGTGCAGCTTCAAAGGGCTCTGCGCGATCCTTGTCCTTGATCCTTATCTAGTAAATCCATTGGTTATTTAAAAAAAAAAAAAAAAAAGTATATACTTTTTATCCTCATATGCTTGTCTTGTCTAGCTCTGCGATGCGAATGTGTATTCTGTGCACTCTGGTTCAAGACAGTTAGGGTAAGTTGACAAACTCCCATCTCATTTTCTCCTCCAACTTCGATCTACATCACTGCAGAAGTTTTTACAAAGTGCACGTGCAAGGAGGGTCAAACACCCTTGACAAAAAAAGTTTAAACAGCGATGTAGGATGATTTTGAAATTGGAGGAAATAAGACCCTTGTTCCCGAGCTAGGATCCTGTAAAGCCCTTTGAAGCTGCAGTGAAACTGCCTTTTTAACCTTCAATCTGTTAAGCACCATGGAAGTCCACTATATGAAGACAAATCCTGTAATTTTTTCCTCAAACTTTTTTGTGACTGAGAAAAAAAAAAGACATTGAATATCTTGGATGACATGGGGGTGAGTAAATATTCAGGGATTTTTTATTCTGAAAGTAGAGTAATCCTTTTAAGTGTTCAAAATAACATCACTCAGTAGTTTATTTAAAGTCTTTTGTGTTTTTGTCTTTAAGATTTCTATTAAGATGAAGAAACATGAGGATGAGGCTATATGGATTCGGATTGCTTGGGGGGACAACTTTCACAAACCCAACCACCTTAAGCCAACTTATGTTGTGCACCACTTGCACACTTCCTATGTCTTTATATCCAACCTCACGGCCAAACACAAGATATTTCTTTGTCAGGTGATCTACTCTGATGCTTCCTTTGGTGTAATATATGTTTGTTTGTTTGAACTTGTTTTAATTCATACTGGATAATCAGATGTTGAGGCGGTATGTTACTCAACAGATTTTATAATGATCAGTGAAATGTGTTTTTTTTTTCCCCAACACAAAAAAGTAAAGTCTCATTTTTGTGTTTATGTGTTCACTCTCATTCATAGGCGTTAGTAATAGCCAGTAAGCATGGCTCTATAAAGGATGGCCACCTGAGCACCAGGAGTCTCACGGCAATGAGGGACTTACTTCTGAGACGTTATCAGCAGGTAACCCATCAGGGCCTTCAAGTGGCAGCTTGTAGGCCAAATCCAAATGTGTGCTTAACTTTATTGGGGGTAGACCGATATGTGTTTTTCAGGGCCGATACCAGCGATTACAGATCAAGTAAACAAAATTAATTATAACAAAGGCTCTGATTTAGAAACAAAAAACTTTCTTTAAATGCTTCTAAATTCTTTTATTACTGAATCGGTTTTGAAAATAATCGATAACTCCTAGCTAGTAGCAGCCAAGTTCACTGTTCAGGGTTCCTACGGTGTTTGAAAAAAGTATAGAATTTGATTTAAGTATTTTCCAGGTCTGGAAAAGTATGGAAAAAAGAAAGCAGAGTATGGAACAATATTTGTGTTTCGAAAAGCCAAAATTTAAACTCTTTTTTTATAGACCCTTGAACTTTATGAAATTTTATGGCATCAGCCTATTTCATGTCATGGTTTCTGCGCCGCCACAGAGCATGTGTTAAATTGGACATTAGAGGTACTACCATAAAAAAAAAATAATAATAATGTGCATCCATGCTCTCGTTTTATTCATGGTAAGATATCAGTGATGCACAAAGGAAATAGGTTATATAAAACTAGAAATTTTATTGCGAAAGCATGCAAAAAATTCCCATGCGCATGTGAATAGGTTCTTGAGGACACAAAAATATCTTGTGTGCATTAGAGTGCGGATCGGGCCGCATTTTTCTGTCCGAGCCCGGCCCGAGTCCGACAGAGCAGTAACCGAACCCGACCCGAGCCCGACAAGCATTCAGATATTTATTTCCGAGCCCGATCCCAGCCCGACACAGTTAAAATCTCTTTTTTCACTCATACTAATGACACATGCACTTTTTTTGTGTGGAAAGCCCGCTTTTATTAAGCAACTGTAAAAAAAGCGTTCGGAAATGTCAACAGATGAGAGCGTCAGTGCACACTGGGCAAAAAGTGCCGTTATAACACGGGCGCACTATCGCGCTGAGGTGACCGAGCCCGACCCGAACCCGAGCATCCTTTCTAAATATCTGTCCGAACCCGGCCCGACCCGTCGGGTTCCGTCGGGTACCGTCGGGCTCGGCTCGGATATCCATCCTCTAGTGTGCATGTAAAAGTTTGTGGGGGGGTTTATTTTTTTATTTTAGGGACTCTGTATGTTGTCACTTCGAGAAAATCTATGGAAAAAACCCTGAAAAAAATAAAAATATTTACAGATGACTGTACTATATAACAAAATATAAAGCTGAAAATAATGCTCTATGAATCATTTTGACTAAATATGGTCTGAATATCTACTTAGAGGTTTGGAAATTTGAGTATGGAATTTTAAAATGAAAATGGGTAACAACTAGGGCCGGGACTTTAACGCGTTAATTTAGATTAATTAATTACAAAAAAATAACGCGTTAATTTTTTTTAACGCATTTTAATCGCACTTAATTTTGCACCGCGGAACGTTTCTCACTGGATGAGTTTCGGCGGACCGATTATACTGGAGCACCAACTAGCACATAGAGCCTCAAGTATCACCTCAATGCTTTTACAGAAGGTCTACCTACCTATAGGGTACCAGAATTTCTGAAATGTAGGCTAGTATATTTCTAAATATCCCAGTGTTTCCCCTACCATTATCTTAGGGGGGCGCGTTTACAATGTCTCCTCCGTGAAAACACGGACTGGATCGCGGACTCCATTCATAAAAACCGAATTTACTATAGCGCGGAATGCCACATAAATTCGTCGATTTTTGGATTGATTAATCAAAAGTTGGTCTGTCACTTAATTCAAATCGCTAGTGTATGGACTAGTGTCTGTCAAAACTGAAATGTACGGAGCCCCTTACGTCACCTGTAGAAGAAAAATAATTAATCCGTGGGGACGGTTTTGCAATTCGTTCCCTCAGTTTATAAACCGTACTCACGAATTCTTAAACTGTTCCCTCGGTTTAACAACTCGTGCCCACGGATTAACAAACCGTGCCCACGAATTTCCAATCCGTGCGCTCAGATTTTGTAAACCGTACCCTCGAATTTTGAATCCGTACCCACAAATTCATAATCTGTGCGCACGCTTTCGCAATCCGTTCCCACAGTTTGTAAACTGCTCTCACGGATTTGTGGCCCCGCCCCCAAATTCAACCAGGACACCTGTTTAAGTGCTGAATGCATTGTTTTGCATTTATTAAACTTTATTTCTCAGTAGGCTATATGAGAATATGCAACACTGACAAAACAGATTTTTTAGCTTTATTTTATATTAATCACCAATAGATTAGCTGCCAAAACACCATGTGTTTTATCCTATTGGTTATTAATGTAAAATAAACGCTTAAAAGAAGCCTGTTTTGTAAGTGCGGTCATGGTACCAACATAAAATAATAAGTGAAGAGCGCTGTTCAAACGGCTTTGTTTTATATAATATTTTTCAAAATATAAAATTACCTGAATTTTAAAAAAAAAACGAGTTTTGAAGAGGAGAAGGTAAAAAGCACTACAAAACAAATAATGTACAGGTTATGTTGCCATTCCTTTGCTCTCAAACTAAATGCAATGTAATAATAGGCCTTATTTAATAATAACAACATTAATAGTGCAGCATGTATCTAACTCTGGGTGAAAAGCTTATCATAATCACAAATCCGTGAGAGCAGTTTACAAACTGTGGGAACGGATTGCGAAAGCGTGCGCACGGATTATGAATTTGTGGGTACGGATTCAAAATCCGAGGGTACGGTTTACAAAATCTGAGCACACGGATTGGAAATTCGTGGGCACGGTTTGTTAATCCGTGGGCACGAATTGTTAAACAGAGGGAACAGTTTAAGAATTCGTGAGAACGGTTTATAAACTGAGGGAACGAATTGCAAAACCGTCCCCACGGATTAAATATTTTTCTTCTACAGGTGACGTAAGGGGCTCCGTAGAAATGCAAAAAGACCGTTTTAATATGAATCCTGCATGTTCCGTTTGTATCTGTATGTATGAATGGTGGAGACGTGTTTTTTTTTTTTTTACTACACGCATACTAACTAGCGTCATATCATACTTTACACACAGAAACTTCACGGCAACCTGTCAAAATAAAAGTACGGTTTAACATGAAACAGAACAATATTCCTATTTAAATAATTGACAAAAAAACAATATATATGATAAAAAATAAATATAACAACAAGATTAACCACTTAATTGTAGAAAAAAATACTACAATTATTATTTAAATGTTAAATTAATATTATTTATTGATTTTAACAGCAAACCTTTGTTTGTTTGCCAAAAATTAAAAAGGTTTATTTTTCATTTGATTAAAAATAAATAAATGTTTATGCTTTCATTTGATTATGAGAAAAATTAAAACACACAAGAATTTCTTTAAAAAAAAAAATAGCAAAAGATTGTAAAGCCCTATTGTTCAAAATGTTAAAATAGAGAGTTTTGGACTTATTTTTTCACTGAAATAAATGTTTTCGTTATTACACAAAGTAGGGTAAAGTACCGAGAAAAAAAAGTATGGAAACCTAGGGGAAACACTGTATCCTATTGCTACACTTAATGGCAATATTGCACTGGTCTGTTGGACTAGGTTGAACAAAAATAAACAATATTTTGTTGCTTAAGCTTATGTATTCAGTCATTCTTCAATGGTATACTAAAAATCCATATGAAAAAACTTACTTCTCACTATTCTCAGGTCAAATATTTATATGCGATTAAAATGCGATTAATTTCGATTAATTAATTACAAAGCCTTTAATTAATTAGATTAATTTTTTTAATCGAGTCCCGGCCCTAGTAACAACACACCTGCTTATTTACTGACTCACATTTAGTTCACCAAAGACGACCATTTATGTTGTTCACGCTCCTTTCTGTAATGTGGACATACCCTGACTAGTTCCTAATGTGGTTTGAGTTGTCTAATCACAAAGGTGTCTATGTCAAGAATGCATAGAGGGCAGATATTGGAGAAATAAAATATTGTTGAAATTTGTGTATAATATATATTATAATGAATTTTGTTGTTTTTTTATTTTTCATGGTAACATTTCAAAGCAAATGGCATAACTTATTTTATTATTTTTTACTGATAGGTTTTTCCAAATGCACACTCAAGGATCCTACAGGAAAGAAACGCCCTTCCATCCCGTATGTATACGTTTTTATTTTTGTGTAACTTGCATACTTAAGAATCAAATCAGTTGATGTGAGGTGATAGATACGGACAGTCCCTCTCCACAAAGAAATTAAATGCTACAAAACAAGCAATGTGAGCTTTAGGATTTACCTTCTAACAGGATCGTCAAACTAAGGCATAAATCAAAAGCACACTAGCATTAAGTTTATAACCAAAATAAATGATTCCTGTCAGATATTAGATTTAAATCCTATTCTAAATCTGCAATAAAATGTGTTCATAGTAGATTGCCCACATTGAACTTCATGGAACTTCAGAAGAACAGTGTTCTTTGTTAAGTTAGCAAACATTCTTATTTAAATTGATCCCCGTGCTATGATTTACTATCGTAAAAGCGGTGAGTGAAGAGATGCGATATATCCTTGAATTTAAAGAAACCGTTCACCCTAAAAAAAAAAAGTCAGAAAGCTCTTGGATTTCATCAAAAATACCTTAATTTGTTTTTCCAAAGATGAACAAAAGGTCTTACAGGTTTGGAACGACATAAGAGTGAGTAATTAATGATAGAATTTTCATTTTTGGGTAAACTATCCCTTTAACTATAAGTAACATATGTATTTCTGTTGGTCTTTTTTGGTCTTTTTACAGATCCCTGTATTGGAAAGGAACACGGTGACCATGAAGAAATGAGACATCAGATGTCCTGTGAGGCATTTGGACATGGTCCTTCACCAAAGTTAGAAACAGCAGTGTATAGAGTGAGTATGTAAACCTCTTATCTCACATAACCACCTTTAGGTTGAACATTACAAATATTTCATTTCAATTAACCACAACAAACAAGTCTAAACAAACAGCCTAAACAAGACTTTTGACATTTATACATGGACTTTAATACATCGATTCTCTATTTTCTCCTAGCTTGAGACAAGGTACAGGGGAAATGGCAACCACACCCTCAGTGACAGAGAGGAGTTCTTCAGAGGGGTGGTCAGATTCTCAAGCAGCAGTCTGCTAGACTCCTTGCGCCACTGTGTTGCTTCAGGTGAGAGATGACAGAAATCTTTTCACTTGAAAAAAGTCAAGTCAGACCCTCAGCCTTGTTTTCTGCATCACTGCAGTCAATAAAGTATTTATTTTTCTTTTGGCAGGCATGGCTGAAGGTCCAGTCACTCCCCTATTGTCAGCCATCACTCAAAGAGGAAGGAATTATTTTGTGGTCACAGACAAAGGCCCTGGTGCTTCCAGCCAAGCATCTGCGCAGAGAGCCTGATTACAACTGACACTTCAGAGAAAGATTAGAGTAGTCATGTGTATAGTCTGTCAGTGTTATAAGAGGACATGTATGACACAACTGTAATGATCATTGATCCAGCAAGGAGAGAATGTTTTTATAATTAACCTTGGTTATACAGCATGTATGTATTTTTTAGTCATTTTAGCATGGTTTTAAATAAAGGTTTTGATAGAAAAATGCATATTTTTCCACACAATTTAACTTTTTAACAACTTTAACCGACTAGAAATGCCACTTAAGAGTTAAATTAAGACATAAATTATCAACTTAATTTAAGCAAAGATTTTAATATACAGTTGAAATCAAAAGTATACATACACCTAGCAGAATTTGCAAAATGTTATTTTACCAAAATAAGAGGGATCATACAAAATGCATGTAATATTTTTATTCAGTACTGATCGAATACACTTGATTCTTAATACTATGTTGTTACCTAAATGATCCACAGCTTTTTTTTTTTGGTGATAGTTGTTTATGAGTCCCTTGTTTGTCCTTGACAGTTAAACTGCCTGCTGTTTCAGGTCCCACAAATTCTTTGTTTTTTTCAGCATTTTTGTGTATTTGAAGTTGAACTCTTTCCAACAGTGACTATGATTTTGAGATCCATCTTTGCACGCTGAGGACAACTGAGGTACTCGTGTGCAACTATTACAGAAGGTTCAAACGCTCACTGATGCTTCAGAAGGAAACACGATGCATTAAGAGCCAGGGGTGTAAATGTTTTCAATTAGTACTGCCCTTCAGAAGCTACAGAAGATACATGTTTCTCAGAAGACAAAATAAGTTAAATTTACCCTGATCTTAAATTTCAAAAAGTTTTCACCCCTTGCTCTTACTGCATTGATTCCTTCTGAAGCATCAATGAGCGTCTGAACCTTCTGTAATAGTAGCATATGCTTAGCCATGTTCAAGAATCGGCTAAAACACATCTCTTCCATCTTTATTTGACCTTCTAACTCTAGCACTCTCTATTCTATAAAAAAAACTAGCTATGTGTACTGCATTGCCATAGCACTTACATATCATTTCTCTTTTGTTGATTTTGATTGCTTCCATTGTCCTCATTTGTAAGTCCCTCAGTTGTCTTCAGTGTGAAAAGATGGATATCACAATCATACAGTCATTGTTGGAAAGGGTTCAAATACATAAAAAAAAAATGCTGAAAAACCAAAGAATTTGTGGGACCTGAAGGATTTTTCTGAAGAACAGCAGGCAGTTAGAGTGTTCAGGACAAACAGTAAACTCATGAACAACTACCCCCCAAAAAAAAAAAAAAAACAGCTGTTGATCATTCAGGTAACAAGAATCAAATGTATGTAAACTTTTGAACGGGGTCAGAAGATTGCATTTAGCAACGATTTGTCTGATACCAAAACCAGTTAACAGCAAGTCTTGTCTGATGTCCAAAATCAGTAATGGTGTATTTGTCTCTTGTACCCAAAACTTTATTGACTAAAAGTGTTTTATCAGCCTGACAGACAAATAAAGAAAGAGCAGAAAGCAGGGGATGAAGTGAAGATGATAAATAATGAACACGGTTTAAGAAATATCTTATTAGTTGCATATATTTGAACACTCAGACCAGGACACATACAACAGCATTTGGACACATCCACAGCTCCACAACATCCCATAAAACCTTAAAATTGATATTTCCTATTATCTTGTATTTGTGAGGACATACATTCAGTTTTTATTTCAGTTTTTAATTTTTATTTTCTTTACAAGAGCTGCAATAAATTCCTTTTGTGTTAACTGTTTAACATTGTGTCTTTCAACATAATTATGTCCATCAACATAATTTTAGTGAAAAAATAAATAAAATAAAATGTAAAAAAACTAAGGTGTTATAACCTTAATGTCTTTTCTCTCACTTCACAGATTATTAGCCACAGAATACGTTAATCTCCTTATCTTCCCAACTCTCATTACAAAGAGCTTATGTTACATTTCCCCTGATCCCAAGCTACACTGTCAGAAAAAAGGGTACGGTTGGGGTCCATTTGTGACACTTAGGGTACAAATGGTGAAGTTGTACCCTCGATGGGTCATAGTTGCACCTTAGAGTACTCATATGTACCATTCAGGGGTAAAAAAGGTACAGATATGTTTCCAACTGCCAGAGGGTCCACGTTTGTACCATTTAATCCCCAAAGAAAGGTACAATCACTTGTGTGACCAAAGGAGTAAGCCAGATGTCTATGAAATAGTGACCCAAAATTAAACAGAGCAAGATAATAATTTTCATGAGTTGTTGGTTATTTGGAAGAGATGCACAAAATAACCAAATATGTTCAAGAGCCTGCATCTTTCTGACCAGTTCTGAACAGTACACACGCAAATTACATTTTAGTGATTATGCAGACCATCAAGATAATAACTTTTAAACGTAAAGCATATGTATTAAAGTAGGCTTTTTTTTTTTTATTGTAATTTTAAACTGATATAAGAGCTGTTTTAAGTTTTGTTTTTAATGTAGAGTTAAACAAATACACGTATTAATATTACTTAGCAAAAGCACAATGAAGTAGACAAAACTATTTAATGTTTATTAAACATTATATGGTGTACTACTTTGCCTCAGTTCAAATACATATTTTCGAAGCGAGCCTTTTCGTGTCGTCCAATGGGATTGTAGCCCGCGCTGTGCATTTTGAAAAAGAGATTGTGCATAGGGCTGTTCGATTCCGAAAATTTTGGAATCGATTCCGATTCCGATTCCTGGTTCTGGAATCGATTGGATTCGATTCCAGAATCGATTCCTCACTGTTGTTTCGATTCTTTTTCGATTCTTGTTTTTTAGATTGGAGGAAGCTAATTTCGCAATAAATGCAGGATGTAAAGGTCATATAAAGTTACCTTCTCATAATATGAAGCTTCATTTGTGTAAAAAAAAAGAAGAGATATATATATATACTATTTTTCTGTAGCTCTGACTGATTTCAAATTGTAATTCATTGCCCAGGAAATTGGTCATAACCCACAGCTCAGCAGTGGACATGCATTTATTGCATGAATAAAACAAGACGTGACGTGTATAAAATGACAAAATTAGCAAACTATACACTGAAACAAAATAAACAGATCTTTAACAACAACACTGATATAAGAGCTATAATTTCGCAATAAATGCAGGATGATATAAGAGCTTGTGGCGTGGCTGTCAATCAGATGCGCTCTCGGCCACTGACGTGCTCTCTGCGTTTTCTTTCAGAGTTATCATTGGCTGATAGAAAGATTAAAAATAGCATTTATTTAAGATGTAAATAAGATCAAGACACGTCATGGTCTATTCTGTCGTGCAGCGCTCAAAATTGTGGACAACACGAGCCAGTTCTCCCGTAAAATAACATCTGAATCGTTTTTTGAACTGGTTCATTTAAATGATCTATCCGAACGAATCTTTTCGTGGAAATGTTTCAGACTATAATAACTATTAGCGAGCAAGAGACAAATTAATGGGTGCTTCTCAAACTGAAGGCTGCATCCTTAAACTCAGACGAGTTTAGTAATGAGTCATTTTTATTACGTTTATTTTCGTCAATCGACGTTTGATGACTTGCAGCCGAAATATGCAGCCTTCATGGAATGCAGCCTTCCGTTTAAGAGGTAAGTTTTGCTGAACTGAAAACGGCTCTGAATGAGGAGTCGATTCCCCTTGAGAGGATCGATTCCGAACGTTGGAATCGACTCTCGATTCCCAATGCCTCGGAATCGAGGAATCGATTCTTTTTGGAATCGATTCCCAGCCCTAATTGTGCATGACGCCGGTTATTCAGGACATCATTCGACGGAGGCACGTACGGAGGATCTTCTTCAAAAACGGAAAGAAGCTGCCTGGAATACATGTCACTGAAGACGAAGCACAGAAATTTTGAGGTAAGTTTCATTTTAAGTACTGTGAAAATCTGTTGGTTCCCTTTCGATTTATGTTAACTTGACATTGCGTCTGTAGCCAGGCCTAACGTTAACGTTACCTGACGCGTGAGGGAAACCTTTCTTCGAAAACTGACCTGACAAAAACAACGCATTGCCATTACATTTTAAGCTTATTGTTATTATTACAATTGTTTTTTATCATTTAGCCGGAAATTAAGATATAATTTTTCGCTTAACTCATACTCCACTGAGAGATGGCACGAGACGCTGACAAAACAGCGGTGAAACGGCCATAGAAACAGCTTAGGACTATCGCGTTTTGTGCTTGCTTATACCGTAGATTTATAAATTCAGTTTACCAAAATGTTCTTACTACTCTAACGTTAACGTTACGTTAACGTTAACTTACCCGTGTTCACTCCGGACGCGGGCGAACGCCTTTTATTTTAACGCCTCTCCTAGTCTTTCTGGAATTATATACATTACGAATATTATCAGTGTTGATTTATATCAGTTTTGTTTGGTAACGTTACATATTTAACTAACGTTATAAACGTGAGTCCTAATTATTTGTTATGTCGTATTGAGGCGTCGGTATCGAGCCCTTCCAAGGACAGCAAGTAAAATTGGTTTAAGTTACCATTATTTATCAAAACTCGTGAAATACGTTTCTAGTCTGTGAGCTGCAAATTTAAATAATTTGGCTTTTAATAATACACTCTCAGTTAAAAAAAGTATAGTTCTCTGTTAGTTCGTTAAGTGTACATATTGGTACCTTTTAGCTTTTGTACCTTAGGGTACTGTTCCAGTGACAGTATTGTACCTTTTTCTGGAAATGTATAAGTACTAACTTATTGTGTATTTTTCTGAATTAAAGCAATGTTTTTATACTGATGAATGTCCATTGAAAAAGAGATTTTATTGTTGCTGTTAAAACCTCAAGCTCACACAGACTATGCATTTTTTTCCCTTTAGAAAATAAGGTGGATTTAACAAATTTGTACACAAGATGGAGGTGGTAACAGTAACACTAGTACCAGTGCCAGCAGAACCTATCAACAAACTTCAACTACAGAAATGTAAGTATAACACTGAGTTCTGTGTATTATATTTGTCCTATGTTTAGCGGTTAACCGTATTGATTTTTTTAATGCCTGATGCCAATATTTTAAAAAGCAGGGTGGCCAGTCAGCGCACACAAGGAAAGTTGGGAGAGTTAGAGTTAGTTTCATCAAAATTATTTTAAATTGTGTTCCGAAGATGAAGTCTTACTGGTTTGGAACGACATGAAGGTGAATAATTAATGACCAAACTAAACTTTTTGGCTGAATTAATGGTATAAGAAAGAAAATTTGAAAGACTAATAAGGTATCTTTAATTCTTTTTCTGTTACCGGCTTGAAAACTTCGGGCAAAAACAAGGGATTCTCCCATTTTTAAACTGTCACCGATAGCAATGTAGTAGTAGTAAATTGCTGAAGTCAGTAGATTTTACTCAGTCAAAATACATTTATTACATTTAATATTTTGGCTTTTATCATTATGTTAATAAATATTGAAATTAATTAAAATATTAACAAAATTACAAATTTGAGCCAGGGAAGATAAGAGAGATGAACATCCTCAGGGGTCAGTGATATCACAGATTCTAAATCAGTTATTAGCTTAAAATGAATGTTGAATGTCGATATAAATAAACAGTATGCTATAATGATAATTTACAGTTAAAAAAAAATTTGTAGAAACATTGTAATTTTCTAAACCTTCAGGTAAACAAATATTTGTGCATTCAATCTTAGAAATATTTGTATATTACTAAAGGGAAATGGCAATGAAAGAATATTAAAATGTCTGATTTGATTGTTTTGAAGTATTTTTAGGTAATTTAAACGATTAACTTTATCTTTTTGTAAATTTTCAGTTGTGTGATGAAGCTGACCGAATGCATTCATCGACTGTCAGTTTAAGCCGGCACTTCAGGGATGGCTTTACCAGTATTGTGCCCAAGGTGCTTCAGCTTGTTGCTCCGTTGGACGAAGTCTACAAGAAGCAAGAGAAAAGATGCTTGCAGAAGATCTAGGTATTGACATAAACATAGTGGTTTTGTGATTATCTATTAAGCTTTTTTAAGAACTGATAGTCCCCCTGTAGTCAGATTTAATCCCTTAAAACTCATCTTTGATCACCAAAATAAGATATTTAAATGTTTTTTCTTTGTGTGAAAAAAATCTTCATGCCTTAAAATTGCTCGAATGTAACTCTACACCTTGATTGGTTACAAGGTAGTTTATGTCAAAATTTTCACACTATTTGTCTTTAAACATTTAAAACAGCACATTGCATTGTTTTACTGATAGATTTTTGATGTTTTCTTTTCTTCTCAGTGTGATGCTGATACTCCATACCCAACCATATAGTTGGCAGAAACTGACTGGAAAATGGCTTTCTCCAAGAGGGTACAACTTTTCAAAGTGGATGGTGTGGAGTTGTGCAAGGAACTAGGAGTTGAAGAAAGGATCACTACAATGCACAGCCTTCAGTGCTTACTATTGTTTTCAACTTGGCTTGTCCACCCTACATGAAGAATTCACTGACTTTCTGGCAGCATGCCATAGCAAAGATAACTGAGGTGGGTGGCAAGCCCCTTACAATATCTATCACCCAAATAATTAATATCCTGTGTTAAAAATGCCAAATATACTGATGCACAAGGGTGAAGATTTCGACATTCAGTGTTTTAAAAGTGACGATTTAAGTTCAATACATTTTAAATGTCAACAGTGTATATATATAATGTGGCAAGTTTTTTTTAATACCAGTGTCATATGATTCACAGTTCCATGCATACGCAGTAAAAGTTGACTTTGAATGAAGTGTTATAAAACCAGGGCAAGAGATGGACTTTCAGGCCCTTGCCGTATACTCTGCTTATGATAAATAAGTAGTTTGTGATCCCCAAGAATGTTTAAAAAGTTCCAATTAGTACTGTGTATTAGTGTAGTACTGCGTTTGGTAAAAATGGGTTTGTGATAAAAAAAAAAAAAAAGTACGCATATAAAGTTACAATTAATGAAATGTGTACTGTTGGAAAAAGGTTGTTTTTGATATTTAATGTTTAAAACATTTTTTAGAAAATGTAGAATGCAGTAGAAAAAATTACTTAATGGGATGTATTGATTATGAAAAAATTAATATTAAGCTTAATATTCTTGATATTTACAATTTTATGAAATGTTTTAAAAAGTTAGAAATAGTATAAACAATTGTTTTTTGAAAAAAGAATTGCTCAATATTTGCATCCTGTTAAGACACATTGAGGTAGAGCTTATTTTGTGATAAAATGTTAGGGTATAATCAATTAATGAAATGTGTACTGTTGGAAAAAAAATGTTTTGCTTTATAAGAACAGAGTATAAATTTTTTTTTTTTTTTTTTTTTAGTAAAATTTTGCAATATGTATCCTGTTATGACATTGTGATAGAGCTTAAAACATTCATCCTGTGAAAAATGTGAGAATGTAATGTTTTGAATGTTTAATAAATGTGATAAACAGCATCCTGGCCTTTTTAATGTGTTGTATGTAGTACAGATTTGCCACCATAAGGTACAAAAGGCTTGTCACTGGGGCAGTACCCTTAAAAAAGACTAATTTGTACCTTTTTTAAAAGTACATTATGGTACCATAGCACTAAATGGTACAATTTAGTCAGCAAAGGTACATATTTGCCTTTGTAAGGTACATACTGCAAGGGTACAGATATGTACCCATGTGAAAGGGTACAACGGGTGTACCCTTGAGGGTACTGCCCCAGTGACAAGCCTTTGTACCCCTGAAGGTACAAATTTTGCACATTTTTTCTGACAGTGTAGCTATCTCTATCTGGGATTGTACTTTTATGTGCTGCAAGTGCTACCACTAGTGATCTTATGTTGCCCTATTATCTCTTCTATAATCACCTCTCTTTTGACCTCCACGCTCTAAATAAGCACACTGGTGTCCTTAGAAGGAGCCATACATGTTCCAGGCAAAGTGTATTTCGATCCAAAGTTGGAAGGGGGGAGGCAGTTTATTTTTCTAGAATGTTAAATTAAGTTTAAGACTAGAAAAAAAATTGTTGTTGATACTTGGACAGAGCTCATGTCTCGAAACACTAGAAAATAAAAGATCACCTACTTCAAGAACTTTATCTAGTATGGAAAGTAAAAAGGATGGATTATCAGCTATGTGAAGTTGTAAAGGTAACGTTTCCACCCCAAAATGAGTTCTAATTTGTTTTCAAATGCAAATGACATTACTAATGACACAGTTGCTTCTGTAGATTTCCTTTGCACATTTTGGCGGGCAAAAGAACCACAGTATCAGGATCATAGGGGGTACATTCATCCTGTTCTAATCTGAGACAGTCCAGTTGTCCACTTTTATCATTTAATATTATTGATAAAATGCTGAGGTTAGCTGCTCAATAATAGCAACGGGAGTCTAAGGCAAGATTCCCAAACATAGTTTTTAGAAGATGCTGTGGTTTTTAAAATGTCAAATAAGGGTAGAATCTAGTCTACTTTTTTTTAATGACTAGGAAATAAATAAAGGGGTGTTCAAAGTAAATTACTGGCTACTAGTTGCATTACTTTCACAGTAACTTACTGTATGTTCAAATTCATAGTATTAAGAAAATGAATAAAATTTATCTTTTATGCCAAAAATCATTAGGAAATTAAGTAAAGATCATGTTCCATGAAGATATTTTGTAAATTTCCTACCATAAATACATTAAAACTTGATTAGTAATATGCATTGCTAAGAACTTAATTTTGCACCCTCAGATTTCAGATTTTCAGACAGATGTATCTTGGCCTAATATTGTCTAATCCTAACAAAAATGCTTATTTATTAAGCTTTCAGATCTCAATTAAAAAAAAAAAAATTACCCTTATGACCAGGGTCACATATTTACACTAACATTCAAAAGTTCGGGGTCAGTATGATTTTGTCTTTTTAAGGAGCAAGGATCTATTAAATTGGTCATACAATACAGTAAAGCATTCAGCTATACGTGTAATAAACTGATTTACAAAGTTGCAAATTTTCAGTACTATCCACCTTATTTTTAACATGAGTGGGTGCACTCATTTGTAACTTGAATATGCAAGGCTTACTGTTACTTTAGCTGTACAAAAAGTTATCTTTATATCCATAGAGGTATTTTTACAGAAGAGAGAATTTTTCTTTTCCTAATCTGAAACTCTAAAATGCTTTTAACTTGTTTTTAGTGAAAAAAAATAAAAAAAAAAAAATAAAAAAAAAATATATATATATATCCCTTAGTTTTAGGCGACGTCTTGTTTTTTAAGAATAAATTTTATCACAATTTTTTGACCTTATGAACATGGTAATTTTCTTGAGGAAAATATCACATTCACAAGTGTAGACATAAAAAGTGTAATTCTTCCTGCATTTCTTCATTATAAAAAAAAAGCAGAAAAGATTGAAAACGTGTGCTCCTCTGTCGAAATATTTTCTATTTTAGTGCTGTCCTGATTCATATCATATCTTTGTTTAATTCAGAATCCATTGCATTTATAATCTTGTTTTTGTATGTTTTTGTGATGTGTCTAAAAATGTTAATTCTCTGTCTTGCGCTGTAAATGTGCTAAATGTGCATTAAAAAACGTGTGTAATGTTAATTAAAGGTTTCTGTTTAAATAATTTCAAATAATTATAAATTCAAATAATTAACATTTCTATTTCAATCCTTCTGTTTATCAAAACCCCTGATAAAAGCATATCGTGTTATATATCGTGTCTGAAAGCTAGACAATAAAAGTTGCTCTGTCTACACTGGACGCGCGCCAAGGCGTTTCAGCAAGTTTCAGCTCGTAAATATTTGTTACACCCATTGGTTCATTAGCTTTGCGTGTGGGCGTATGCCTCTTTCTTTCTATGCGTCTTCCGGAAGTAAATGTGCGGACTGTCTGTGGTGAGTTGGTTGCTATGCGACGTGTCCCGGAAGGGAATGTGTGCGCTGTGTGTTGAATCATGGCTGCATCAACAGTCAACAGTAATAGCCGTCACAAAAGGCAAAAATGCAGCGAGAAGTTGCCTTTGCAAGACAGAGAGATTATTAAACCCTCCATAACAGAGCTCACCAAAGAAGTGCGGACCAATATTCTCTGTACGGTGGAAGGATGTGGAAAGATTCTGCCTAACACTCCAGCACTCAACATGCATCTGGTCAAGTCCCACAGAATCAAGGTACAACACTAAATTAGAACCATGCTAAATTTGTAATTTCATGTTTTTACTTCAGTTCTGCTTCATTTTTACAGGGTGAGTCTTATTTCACTTTTATCTCGTCTCTTTTTCACTCTGTTATGTATTTATAATATCTTTTTCTGATTCTGACTGATGAGAATCAGTGTAAAACATTTTATCCTACTCTAGGCATAACTATAACATGTGCTAGAATAACAAACGACTTTGTACTTTTAGTTAGATAAATAAAATTTATCTTATTTGACCTCAGATAAATATTTCTGAAATGATTGTACTTGACTGCATGTGCTGTAATATAAAGAGAAGCCACACTGTCAGTGCTATTCTGGGGATGTTAAGCATCTCCTTATCAGCCTTTTTGCCAGCTTGTAGCGGAATCGACAATGCATTGAATGTGAGCTGCTTGACAGGCTGACAGCCTGAGTGATGTAACCCAGTTTGCAGCACAGAATGAGCCAGGGCCCTTTGCCAGACATGGATTTTGCAAGTCTTTGTGGCACTCAGGAGGAATGTCCATTATCTTTGTCCATGTGTTTGGGGCCCAATCTGACATTTTGCACCAAAACACAGTAGCAGACAACCAGATTCAGACCATGATACTTTTCTGTGACCTTGAGAAAATACTTTCTGACAGCATGACTGGGTCAGTTTCGAACTGTGCTTCAGGTTTAGTTACTACCGGGGGCATTGCTAGACCTGAAGGTCTACTGGGACACAGGCCCCCCTATTCTCATATCACTTTTCTTTTTTGAAAGCCAGTTGCATGTACAACACAATTAACTATACAAACTTGTGTAACCAACTATTTCTACACTACAACAAATGCTATAAATGAATACATCAATGTTTTATGAACATTTATTTAAGCATTTTCATCATACTTCACATAAAGAGTCTTAATATTTTTAAGGCAAATAATAAAGGGCACACAGCTGCTAAAAGTGTGGCATACAGGTGTGTACCAGGCTGCATTCGACCACTGGTTTTGTAATTTTTTTCATAGCCCACCTCAACTTCATGCTTACATTTCTGTGTGAAAGGCATGGATATCTGCATCCATGGGAAAGTTTGTCTTCGGTTGAACTGCATTGCTTTTAGAAGCATTAATTCAGTTGTTGCATATAGATTAATGTCTTTATTTCAGGATTAACAAAGTAAATTATAACTCAAATTTAAGATTTTACTGGGGCACAGCAGAAAACGGTCTAGTGATGCCCATGGTTGCTACGCATGAACACCATCACATTGGTATTGACTTTGACTTTGAATTGGATCAGGGGTTCAACCAAGTGATCTGTAGCTTGAGATGTTTGACACCCAGACCCAGTGGCGTAGATAGGAATTCAGGGCCCTGTGCACTGAATTTGCTAGGGGGCCACCTTTTGAATTTGCTATTGTGTTGTTGCGATTGTAGCTGCTTGCCAGGCATGGATTGAGATTTTTAAAGTCTTTGTGGCATTGAGGCGGATGGTCCATTGTCAACATGGTTTGGGAGTCTTGCTAATTGGAAGGGTTTTTTTTTTTTTTTTTTTTTTTTCCTGAACGCGGAAGTCACGCCTGACTCTTTACCTGAAGAATGCTTTGCATTTCCGGTCTCCAGTGTTTCT
>NC_133371.1:14670571-14773060 GCF_049309525.1 Garra rufa
CTGTACAAACCGTACTTTCTATTGCCCTACACCTACCCTACACCTAAACCTAGCCCTCACAGGAGATTGTGCACACGTATACTTCCTCAAAAAAACTCATTGTGTATGAGTTATAAGCCTGTTTCCTCATGGGGACCTGAGAAATGTCCCCACAAGGTCAAAATCTACTGGTATTCCTATCCTTGTGGGGACATTTGGTCCCCACAACGTGATGAATACCAGGTACACACACACACACACACACACACACACACACACACACACACACACACAGGAGAAAGGCTTCATTATGAACCACCTGGAAGTGCCACAGCCAGCTGCCAGATCAGCTGAATGTCATATGGTGTGTGTATCTGTGTGTAAAGCTGCACAGCTAAAGTAGCTCATGTATTTCTGTCTCTCCAGCAGCATTTATCAGTCCCATATCTGGTGTTACCAGAAAGCATATGTGGCTTTTCAGAATTGTCACATTACTCATAATTCAACTCTTTATTTTCTAAAAATGACGTGCTTCTCTCTCATCACAGGTGTAATTTGATGATTGGACGAACTAGCGCAACAGAACTACTACATTTTACAGTTTTTCCAATTTATTTACATACTATGTTATGAGGCATACATCAATGTGCTACCATTTGTATGTTATTGTAAGCCAAAGTGTTAAGTACAGTTTTCCGCACAATCTGTCTCTATATCCACCAAAAGGTCCTAGGCCTGAAAAAGAAACCTAGCAGGTATTTTGAATAAGGATGAATGTAGTGAAATTATCCAATGTGAGGGTCAGTATATGAGCGGTCTGTTGCTGTGTGTGTGTCATAAAGATGAGTATATGTGCAGTTGCAGATAGTACTCTGTCGAAGGGGAGTGTTGTGTTGTTTTTGTGCAGACTAGTTTCCCTTTTGCTTTATGTGTGTGTGTGTGTGTGTGTGTGTGTGTGCCATCTCATCTATTCAGACTACAGTGATAAAACCAGTCATTCAGGGTCAAGTATGTGTTTGTATGGCTGTGTGTATATCCTCACACACTCTCCCCGAGGGCCATGTTAGTTTGAGTCACGCACATACACGGGTAATTCCAGATGAATGACAGTAGATAGCTCTGTCCTGCAGATCTGGCCTGCTTTAATGAGCTGATAGGCAAATCTGTTGCTGGTTAAAGATTAAACGCTCTCCAGGGCAGCACACCTCTTATCTCAGCAGTAGGCCGCAGCAAAGCGGAGCCACCGGGATTATTGCCTCTGTGTGTGTTTACGCATGGTCAGGTCAGAAGTGGGCTGCTCACTAGAGCCCTTGTGTGCTTTGTTATGCTGTGGCCTGTGCCTGTGATTGTGTCTTGAAGGCACTTACTCTACAGTGTTCACATTACGGCAGATCGGCAGGTTAGTATATATTAGTAAACACCAACATTTAGCCATGCTCATTCATAGGGAAAAATAAATAAATGAATAACATGAACATTAATGATTCAGTGCAGTCAGGATCAAGGAGAGCGTTTAAAACCAGTTATGAGAATCAGAGCGGCTGGCTTGATGTGTTTTTGTTGCATTTGTGGTAGATTTTAAGTGTCTTGATGAACAGTGAGGGAAATGTTCACTGGAAACAGATGATAGCTCCCTCTACTGGAAACCGTTATGTCATAGTCATATCAGAGGAACCTACATTTACTGACAAACCTTAACATGGCTATATTTACTTTTTTTAAAAAATGTATTATTATTTTTTTAATTTAAGCAATGTGTACTGTTCTGTTGGAAGCTCAGAACATGAAGTCACGAGAATCAGGGATCAGCATTAAAGGATTGTAATGATTTGTAAAATAGATGTGAAAAATGTGGACGGTCATAAAATCCAGTCATAAAATTATAAAAAATCATAAAAAAATAAAGTAGGACTGTATAATAGATCAAACTGCTATATGGACTAGTGTCTCTGAATATTGAAGTGCAGAAAGACTGCCGTTTCTGGCTTTTGAGTTTCACCTTTCACCTTTTTTTGACAAAAACTGTTTTCATATCGTATACACACAGAAAATTAAAACTCTTCATGAGAGCCTTTTTAAAATAACATTTGGTTTAACTTGAAGAAATTGTGACTATGTAGCTGAACAGTTGAATTAGGTGTAGGGTTGGGTACCGAACTCAGTACTTTTAGGGTACCGACTGAATTGCGTTGGTACTACAGAGCACTGATTCAAATTAAATCAATTGGTGCCAAATTACATGAGAATGCATCTGGTCATGTACGAGAGAGAGCAAGAGAGAGACCCTGTAACAACCCTGACCCTGCAATTCGTTCAAACACAACACGCAGGGCAAACCAAAATGTTTTTAAATGTGGTAACATTTCTAGGGTCATATTGTTTCCACAAAAAAATGGTCAGGATCGCAGAGTCCATTCATAAGAACAGATTTTGCTCTATAGTGCTGAATTCTATGGAATTCATCAAATTTTGAATTACTAAATTGAAAGTAGGTCTGTCACTTAATTCATATTGCGATATGGACTAGTGTCTGTGAATAATAAAATTAATAAATTAATAAAAAAATCTGGCATGTTCCACTTGCCTCTGTATGTATGAATGGCGGAGAAACAGTTTTGTTTACTACACAAATACTGAAGCATGCGTGACACTTGCTGTGAAAGAAAGAAAGAAAAAGATTGTAGGGCCCTATTGTACAAAATGTTGAAATTGAAAGTTTTGGACTTGTTATTACACAGAGAGTAAAGTACCGAAAAAAGGTACCGTATTTAAAATGTAAACAGTACCCAACCCCAGTTAGGTGTGTTTGATTAGGGAGAGATCTAAAATGTCTGCACATGGGGGTTCTCCAGGACCAGAAATGGGAACCATTGCCATATATGTATAGTAATTTATTAGTGATGAAAGAAATAAGGATGTTAAAAGTAGAAGTACTTCAGTACCAAGTCAATACTACAGTAAAAAAAAAAAAAAGTAACAATACTATATTGGAACTACCAAAGCAAAATCACACAAATGTTGTGTTTAAGGTACTTGGTTGTTTGAGTGTGTGGCAGCAAAATGAGCCATGTTGTTGAGTTGAAGTCAGTTCCTCCCTTACTCCTTTCTCTTTATCTCTGTGTGAGAAAGCTGTGAGCATCAACAAGAGGAAAGAGAACTGAGTCATTGTGGCCTGCGGTGATGATTTCTAGTCTTCTGTTTAACTCTTCACGTTTTGCACACACCTCAAACAAACACCTTGCCTTTGTGTTGGCTGGTTGAAACGCATGAATTAATGCAATGAATTAAATCAGTTGTGTTTCTGCATCTCTGGGTTGATCATGATAACTATGATCAGGCTTTGAAAAAGCCCACATACCTAAATGAAAGTGTATCATGCTGTAGTCATTCATCTGCTTGGAGGAAGAATAATCAATATCTTTTTGACTGTAATTTTTATAATACTGCCAGAAAACACTTTTATTCAGAAACATGTTTAAGTGGAATATTTTGTGATGTATCACCTGAATGTATTTCAGTTTTTTTTCTTATGTCAAGTTAAAATGTTCTATATAATAGTTACAAATTTATGCGTTATGATGCTGACCTTGTGTTTGCCATGTAAAAAATATTTATAATATTAACTAACAAAGAAGCAGTAATTTATTGCTAAATGTGACCAATATATTGCCACTCTCCTGCAATAAAATGATAAGTATAAAATCAATTGATGGCATTTATGTAGAAAAATCATGTATGCAGTTTTAGCTGTTGTGACAAAATAGTGTTAGGTAGTGTGTATCCAGCTAATTAGGATGTATGCTATTTTTAAGCTTTTTTTCTCAGATTGTTACTAAGTTTCAAATTAACAGAAGTGTTTTTTGCAGATTGGACAATTTCCAAACAAGATGCTTAATCAGTAGTACAAGGAAGTACTTTTACATGTTACAGCATCTTAAGGACAAATATTTATAATAATAATAATGCTTTGTTTCATTTCCTCCAAAAACAATTGGCACATAAGCAGCTGATTCCAGACACATGGCCCCCACAAAAGTGTCACAACCAGAGTGAAGGGGTACACACATTTTCTTTTTGAATTGAAAGGCTTGTAGTGGTAAAAAAAAGTCTTGCTTGGTGTGAACTGCCCATTAGTACTTGTTCTCATCTGTCTTGCAGTTTATGTAGGGGGTGGAGCACATATGTGCCTTTGAGAGAGCGAGACATGGGGGAAGGAGATTGTTGTAGTGGAAGAGCATGTCAGAACATGCTACCACCTCTGGATCAGAATCTTCCTGAACACACACAGAAAGAAGGAGAGAAGGACAGGGTATCCCCCTCCCTCTGTCTCTCTTTCTGTGTTATCTCAGAGGGGCAGAGGAATTATGGGTGGAGAGGAGGAGGGTCATGTGACATTGCAGCAGCTGCTACACTGAACGTTTCACTTGACGAAAAGGGATTGTGTGTGTGTGTGTGTGTTGCTTTGTTAGATAAGCTCCAAACATTTTTTTTTTTTTCTGAAAAGAGCGACAGTTTGTAAACTAAGGAACTAGACAGAGACAGACAGACAGACTGTGTGCTTGTGTGTGTGATGTTAATGTAAAGGTGTTCTGATTGTGTGCTAGTGTGTTTGCGTCTCCCATCATGCATCTGTGAGCTAAAATGTGAACACCGTAGCGCTGTACATCTGCGCTGTGTGAAGGGTCAGTCTGAGGATCAGCGTTTCAGTGCTGCTGCTGCTGCTGCTGTTGTTTGTTTCATTATTAATTGCTCTTAGCAGTTCGTGTGTAGTGCAGGGGGTGAACAGGTCTTCAGAGAGCTCCTGTATCTGTTTGTCTGTCTTTCCCACCCATTTGTACTGAAATGGCGATGGATCTGTGATCGGCTCTAAGAATCGGCCTGTGTTTCTACAGCAGTGAAAGAAAAAAAATTACATCACTGATTGTTGCATATCCTGCCCACTAGGGATGGGCATTTCTGATCATATTTCATTTCGAGTATCCACAGGTTTGAGAAACGAGTATTCGATTAATCGGGGGTGGAGTTTAAGCAAGGGGCGGGGCGGGGCGTTTGCGTCACAGTCTACAGTAAACATTTACAAGAAATAACAGCATGAGGTGAAGCTGAAGCGCTTTTTCTACGTCTAATTAACATATATTTTACTGCCTTAATTGTTTAAATCTGTATAACATATTATCGTGTCGATCCATCAGTTGACATTTACAACTCTACGTGTTTGCTGCTTAAAACATGGATTGATTTGTTTACATTGGTCTTTTTGACAACAGTAGACAAACAAGCTGATTTAAAATGGCAGATCATTCTCTTCCAGCAGGAGGCGCTATCAGAATGATACACAAAGCAGCGCCGCAGCTGACTTTGAAACGTGCAGCGCTCATATTTATTCAATGGATAGCCTTATAAAGTTTCATCGCAATTCTTGTCTTTTAGTCCCCACATTTAAGACAACCTGAAATCATAATTAAGACTTTCTCAACCCCTAACAATACTTCAGTCATCAATGAAAATTAAGAGCTTTATTTTAAACAACTCTTAAGCCTACACAAAATACATTTCTTTTTATTTTTTCCCTACTTTGTTCGGTGCACAAGAGAAATATTAGGGAAGTAAATTATTATCAGCATATGAAGTATATTCGTATATCATTGTTTCTAAGAGAATATGCACGTCAGATGCTGAAAGCGCTGTTTTTACTTTCACTTTAACATATTACGCAGTTTTTGTTTTGCTTGTGTAATATCCATTGGCTCACCTTCATGGTTTAAAACATAAATATGTATAAAAATGCAGTATAAAAAGATATATTTACAATATTTTGCGACGTAACCCCAAGATAATGCGTTTTCCATTTTCACTCACTGAAAGCTACATCTGTCTGTACCAATGCGCCGAGCTCTGCTCTCATCACTGCGCGGAAGATTGCACCCAAACGCTGACCCTGGTGTGCTTGATATAAATTTTGTTATTAGAAATTAGCGGTCGGCATTTTTTTTAATTTAATTATGTCAAAAGCTTTCACTGTCCGCATGAACGATCCCGGGTATAGAGCATCAATCCTTGCAGTGACCGTTTTGCGCGATAGGACAGTATAGTGGGGCTCAACGTAATTCATTAAACGTTTAAAACCTTCACCTTCAACAAAACTAATAGGCAACAAGTCTTCTGCTGTCATTTCTGCTATTAGCTGCGTCACCTTCTCTGCCCTGCCTTTGTCACATTTCTGTCTGATGGTGAAATCTCTTATGCTCATCTGACTGCTGGTAGTGGCATCGGAATCATCTGCTTTTTTGTGTTTATGTGCAAGATGGTAATGCATCAAACTCGTTGTAGAGTTGTAGACGAGTGTGGCGCTGCGTCAAGTTTTTCAAAGTGTTGCCAGACATCGCTGGGTGCTTTAGAAGCCATTTTCGCTCTGTGCTCCGGTCTTGTCTCTAGACCGCAACTTCTCACAGCCATAACCAATAAAATATCAGACTACCGCCCAAATACCAGCATAACCAATCAGAAAGAATGAAAGTAGTTTAATCTTTTAAAAAAATGCATTTTTGGAGCCAATCGATCGTCATTTTCATGCTCGATTGTTGCTGATGGGTTCGAGTAATCGATTAATCGAGTACTCGTGCACATCCCTACTGCCCACAAGCAAACATGTCATTGTTTTGTTTTGAAACACATTTGTTAATTTTATACTTGGTTTTATTCATTTTATAACATCTACAGCTGCTTTTTTGTTTTTTTGCTTATTTGTACTGGATCTCTATTGATGACCATATCGCAATAAGTGTTCCTCTCACAAACACTCCTGGGCTTTTTTATTGGCTTTTATTCAGGGTCATAATTGTCAGCTAGTTGATTAGTGTGCTTTACTACACATTAGGGCTGTGTAATTAATTGCAATCACAAAGAAAACGCAATTTAAGCACATGCGATTTCTAAACCGCATAAGACTGCGATTTTACCTAACTCCCCCCGCCACGGCACCCCAGCCCCCCATGAACATCAAGCTCATTTTAATTTCGATATAGCGCCAGATCACAATAGAAGTCATTTAAGGTTATCTTTCCTATAGAACAGGTCTATACATTGTTCTTTTATTAAACAAACTAAATTGCCTCATGTTATTTATCTTATTTACACGAAGGCATGTCATTTCTGTCTCTACATGGTCGCGTGTTTACAATGTTTCCTCCGCGAAAACACGGACTGGATCGTGGACTCCATTCATAAAAACGGAATTTACCATAGCACGGAATGCCACGGAATTTGTTGATTTTTGGATTAATAAATCAAAAATTGATCTGTCTCTTAATTCAAATCGCGATATGGACTAGTGTCTGTGAAAACTGAAATGCAAAAAGACCGTTTTAATATGAATCCTGCATGTTCCGTTTGCCTCTGTTACGTATGAATGACAGAGACGTGTGTTTTTTTTTTTTTTTACTACAGGCATACTGAAGCACTCATGAAGCTCCCGCTAATTTTTGGCATTTGCATCTAACATGAACAGATAAACTCAATCTCCAAAGCTGCTGCGAGTGTCACTTTTACCGTTTCATTTGAGAAAACTAGCATCATATCATACTGTACAGCGTACACACAGAAACTTCACGGCAACCTGTCAGAATAAAAGTACGGTTTAACATGAAACAGAACAATATTAGTCTTGTATTACTTTTGTACAGTATCATGTACAAAACATACATAAAACAATATATATGATAAAAAAATATTACAACAAGATTAACCACTTAATTGTAGAAAAAATACTACAATTATTATTTAAACGTTTTAAACTGAATATAATTTTTCTTTTTGTATTGATTTTAACAGTAAACTTCTGTTTGTTTGCCAAAAATTAAAAGGGTTTATTTTTCATTTGATTAAAAATAAATAAATGTGTATGCTTTTTGATTATCATAAAAATTAAAACACAAGAATTTCAAAAAAAAAAAAAAAAAAAAAAGCAAAAGATTGTAGAGCCCTCAAAATGTTAAAATAGAGAGTTTTGGACTTATTTTACCACTGAAATGAATGTTTTCGTTATTACACAAAGTAGGCTAAAGTATGGGGAAAAAAGTAACATGGCTAATTTATTTTATGTTGTCTGTTTTAAAGACAATTTTACAACAGTTTTGTTTATTAAACTTAATACTTTATTTCATTGTGAAATGTTTTATGTACTTCTTGTGCACTGAATACATTTACAATGTATGTATGTAGATTGTTTGAAAAAGCAAAAACAGTTGCCAAAATTGCAAATAAAATCACAATCGCAATATTCGTTCAAAAAATCGCAATATGATTATTTTGTCCATATTGCACAGCCCTACTACATATTAGATGGATGTCTAGGCCCTGTAGTTTGTGTGTGTGTGTGTGTGTGTGTGTGTGTGTGTGTGTATTATGATGAAATTATATGCAGTAGTAACTAGGGCTGTGCAATAAATCGCATGCGATTGTCATGTGTAGCTCATCAGTAAAGCCAGTTCTGTGATTAGTAGTAAATCTCCATCACGTGCGTTCAGATGGCACGCTATTTAAAACACTGAGCCGTAGATCACTGAAAAGCTACGCAATATCGCGTTCAAAATCGCGGATGAATCACATTCGATTTTGAACGTGATATTGCGTAGCTTTTCAGTGATCTAAGGCTTAGTGTTTTAAATACCGCACCATCTGAACGCACGTGATGGAGATTTACTACTAATCACAGAACCGGCTTTACTGATGAGATACGCATGACAATCGCATGCGATTTATTGCACAGCCCTAGCACATGTATGTCTATTTCAGTTAAGCTAAGCTTTTATTTTGGCAGAAAAGCAACAATAGTTTTTCCGAAGCATTCCATTACAAATAAAATATTGAAATGCTTGCTGAACTTGTAGTAGATAAAACAGACTTATTCTTTCTGAACACACACAGAATATATATTTAAGAAAGTACTTTCTCGTTTATGCAAAGTTTTACAATGTCTGTAAAACACATCCGATCGTTATCAGGTGACCCCAAAACCAGCCTAATTACTCTGGGCTTTCATTGACACCTGGCCCAGTACATTAGTGGGAAAAAAATCAGTCTCTCATGATCTGATAGTAGAGATGCTAACATGCATGTTTCCAGGCTTGTGTTCCTCTGTTTTTAGTCCAGATTTAACCCATCACTCTGCTTATGGATTTCCTTAAAAAGTGATTCTGTCTTTAATCAGTGTAAATGAACCTGAGATACAGCGTATTTAATCTGTTGATGACATTTTTGGTACATACATTGAGAATGCATATGTGTGGTGTTTAACTGTGTATGTGTGTGTGAATGCTAGCAGACAGACAGGCTGACCTTGGGCATAATCTTTGACCTCTTCTACTTCACTTCTGTCCTGCAGCTGTTAGGGTCAGACAGTGTTTTTTTTTATGTCAGGCTGTTTACGTTCTCAATGAGTCAACTCGGCAGTGCTGGGTCCATGTATTTCCTGTTTATTGTGTCTAAAATCTCACTCTGTTTCTCTGTGTCACTCAGGCATGAGCCATGAGCCAAAGTCACCATCGTTAGGCATGATTTCCACGGCGACCCGTACCACTGCGACAGTCAGTCCCCTCACCCCGTCTCCCCTCAACGGTTCTATTGTGCCCAATGGCAGTCCTGCATCTCAGTCCGCCCACTCAGGATTTGCCGCCGCCCTCCGCAAGCTGGCCAAGCAGGCAGAGGAACCCAGAGGTAAGCTGTGACCCTTTGACATTTGATCCCTGACCCATGTGTCAGTGCTCCAAGGACACAGATGTACCCTGGGTGTTGTCTCCTTATTGCTATGATAATGACCATTTAGTGGAATTCAAACTGGACTGAATGAAGTTTGCTTTCCCTGCAAGTCTTGGTCATGTTTAGTGACCCACTTTGTGCTGGACCACAGTGTTCACTATGGCATCATCTCAACGGGGTCAGTAGTTCATGGCTTAGGTCATGATCCAGTGCTGTTGGCTCTGGGGCTCCATGCAGATTGGGTGAAAGAGCTTTGTTTACTGAGCTGAAAATTGAAATTCTGCTGCTTCTAATACTACGTATTAACGTTTGTTAACGTTAATGTTTGGAAAAAGTTCTGAGCAGGCTACTTTGTTAGTTATGTAAGTCATAAAAGTAGTTTAGTTGTTGAGGAATGTTGTATATTAGAGATTTTATAACAGTACTTTTCAACACAGTTCCTGTGGACACCCACCCTCGACACTACACATCTTGGCTGTGCCCAAAAGCAAAAAATTCTGCCTCCACAGGCAGCATATGTAGGTAGGAAGGCAACAAGGCATGTCCCATTTTGATGTATCTATCGCTGTCTATGATATCCCAAATGTGTTTGATGCCATAACAGCTGAGCTAAAAACGTTGTGGTTGGTGGTAGGGATGGCGAAAACTAAAAAATTTCTTGACCGACCACCGAGCCTCATTAGCCGGTTGAAACCGGTTAACCGATTAGTTTAAAATATGGTACGCTATTTGAAATAACAGCCATTTCGAGCCGCGCCTGCAATTTCGCAACTCTGTCGCATCTCTCTGCCGCTCTGCCTCCCGCACACACACACACACACACACACACACACACACACACACACACACACACACACACACACACACACACACACACACACTAATATTCGTTCGGTGGGTTGGCATTCGATTTTAAATTGAGATTCAATATTCGTTTTTTTTTTCCATACACCTTGCATCCCCCGCAAAACGGTTCTCATTTGCGCTTAAATATGAATGAAGAAGATCAGACTGCTGCGCCACTAACACAGAAACAGCAACAAAAAAAAAAAAAAAAAGAGAGAGAGAGAGAAATTTAGTAATATTTGAGAGACACTATAAAGTACAGTCGGGCCCACTTAAATGGTTTAAGCAAAACTAGGGCTGTGACTGTCGTAATGACAACTGCGCCTCTGCTTTAAATGCACGCATAGGCTAAAGCTGACCGCAAAGCCCCAGCAAAAATAATTACCATGAATGTGTCGGGGAAAAAGTAGGGAGATATTTGAATTATTTATTAAAAAACTAGTATTTGACACAAAGATGAAGTTGACGATCCTGATACCATTTGCTCATTGACGCGGCTTTAATACCTAAATGCATATGCATTAGGCCTATAGCTATTGGAAGAGTTTTGTTTTCGATTTGAATTATTTAAATTATTTTTTTACAGTTTCGGATGATATATTAGTCTTACCTTTATGAGCAAAAATGAAGTTTCACATAGCGCTGGCTGGCGCTTCCATGTTCTGCAAAGCGTGCTTATATCTATGGGTTTTAATTGAAATCGTGATGACTTGGTCGTTACTTTAAAAAACAAAAACTTAAATTTAACAAATAAAAAGTGTTCCAAATATATGTCTAAATTAACTTTATAACCTAAATAAACGAAAATAAATGTAATCACTTTGCTATTAAAAACAGCAGCTGTGCAGTGGGGAAGAGAAAGAGAAACAGACCGGTTCCAGTCGGACTCGAGACAGTAAATCTGATGAGCTGTCGGAGAAGGTCCGGGTGAGGTTTTAGTAATGTTTGCAACGAATGTTTCTTAAATAGCCGATTTAACATTCTTATTTAGGCTAGATTCATATTTAAATGTATTATTTATTTGATTTATTTTAGCGTTTTGTAGGCTGATTGTTCACTGACTGAAGTGCTCAAATAAACACGCACGTTTGTTAATAATGTTTGGGCCTCATTTATTTTGGGTTTCAACATAATATACATAGGCTGTGTATTTTATATAGGCTTATATACACAAACGTTATATATAATGTATATATTTATTTATTTATAAATAATTTAGATATGAATAATTTATTTATATATAAACACCGCGCCATTTTTTTCGTTCTACTTTTATTTAAATAGCCTACCCTTCACGGTGCCAGTAATTACTGTGCTAATTTCTGATTTGGGAGTGATTTGTTTGTTAAAATTTTTTAGGCTACCTTATTAAAAGTATTGCACTTAACAGACCCGTGTGTTTTGTATCACTAGCGCGGTGTCCGTTCATGAAGCGGATAAGCTCTGCCTGCGTGAGGCGCGTCGCATCCAGCAATGTTCTATTACAATTTATTAATTCTGAACGTGTGGTGTGTCCATATTGCACCAAAATGCAACACTGCACTCCCTCGGGTCCACAGCAAAAATCGTTTGGATGAACTGTTCTCGACATAATAAAAATGCAAACAGAAAGACATACAGAGATTCCTGCCTTTATTAGAGAGAAGAATATGTTCAGCCCCTCCCACCGAAGCTTCGAAGCTCAAAAAATGGTATTCGGACCAGCCCTAGTTGTTAGACCGTTGTGTTCTTTTGTGTTGACATGCAGATGTTTGGATAGGCCTATTGGCCCATGTGCGCCGTTGCGCGCAAAGTTTGTATATTTTAAACACTTCCGAGGATAGTGGGGGTCACGAGTCACTGGCACGGTTATTTTGGGGGTCGTGAGCTGAAAAGTTTGGGAATCCCTGGCCTAATAGACTGCAACATGATAAAACCAATGGATAAAACAGGCACCTTCAGAATGCGTAAAAGACGCACCGGCACTTTTTTTTTTTTAACCGACTACCGACAACTTTGACCGGTTAACGTTGATACGGTCAACCACCGGTCAAACGGTCATCGGTTAACATCCCTAGTTGGTGGTCAGTTTGTCTGTAAATATAAATGTTTTTGATAAACTTTTTCCACTTTTGATGTCATTTCTAGCAAGAAATTAGTGTAGAAATGTATTATTTACTTAGTTATCTCCAAAGCGGTCTATATTTTGTTGTAGATCATTATATTGTTATCAGAAGCAGGGGAGCACAGGGCACAAACTAGCACAGGGTTAGTTGTAACATACGTGGTTTAAATATTTACACACATGCTAGCATAACCAAATTTACGGTATTTGCTAGTTGCCTTATCAACACTATATAGAGAAAAAAGTGTGCCAAAATTCAAAAATCTTTTGAAGATATCGCTGAATTTTTTTTTTTTTTTACTATAGTAAAAGTACATTTTCAAAAAGTAAAATTTTCAGCTTAGTTTTTAGTATTCAATTGAAATGAAACAAATATGCTATTATTTTATTCTCCAATCTGTTATTTACAAGATTAGATGTTTTTTTTAATACTTTGCTAACTAGCAGAAGACACTAACTAGTTTTAAATTCCATTTGCACAGATGGGAAATGTTGTAACACTACGTTACAAGGTGCCCCACTATTATTAAACTGTGCTATTCCATGACATTAGCAATGTAATTTATACCATTTACTTTTGAGTTTTAATGAGAAACCACAAGAAACAGGTGTATTAAGACTGATAATTGATGTTTAATGTTCAGAAATAATTATTTCAAGAAATGTAAAGCATTTTGGCTCATTTATGTGTCTTGTGTTCTATAGGAACTGTGTGTAGAGGGAGGGGAGTATTTTTCTAAATGTCTGAATGAGTTTCTTAATTTGCATGCATTGTTTTGAACTATACTGTATAACTGTCTTGCAATCAATCAAGCATGGTTGCAATTCAACTCTAAAATTAGATTATTTTTAATTCTTAAACTTTTTTTTTAAACTTTTTTGAAAAAGTTTAATTTTATTTATTTTATTTTATTGACAAAATAGTTTAGTCTGTCTTGTAGGGGTGGGCGATATGACCTAAAATTAATATCACTGTATTTTTTATCTTTTGAACGGTGACGGTATAATATCACGTTATTACTTTTTTTGGTACATTTTGGGAGGAGTAGCCTGTCCTGTCCCTTTAGTATGTGAATAAAGTTAATATTTGTATAATATAATAAGTAAATGGTAGGTAACCTAAAAAGAGACATGGGAGAGTATTATGCATTCTCAACATATTTATTTTGTAAAAAACCTAAAGATCTTACTTAACAGTGTACAACAAAACAAAAAATTATTTTTTTATTGAAATTTAATTTCTGCAATATTTAAAACCTTTACATAACAGGGGGAAATCAACCCATAGCAACAGTTTAAAAGTAGACCAAATCTGTGGGGAAAAATGCGGACTTGGCAACCCTGCATCCAACACGAGCTGCTGGAGTTAATGTCATTGCACACATGATTTTTGCACGTTAAAAGAAAAAAAAAATACAGGTTATGTTAATCGAGTTTACACACTGCCTCTGAAACTTTAGTCCGTCATAAAAAAAATTCGGATCGTGTTTGATTTTCTGCATTTTCGCATTCATAATAAGCATTTTGATAAGGATGACGAATATGAGAAAACTAAAAAAACGCATACGAAAATCGGACTCAGTGTACAATGACCTTAAGATTTGAATGATCATGGGTTGAAAGTAAAGAGAGTTGACAAAAATAGACTGGAGGATTTGCTGCAATCTTGTGTTCACTGACAAATATCTATTATAAGATGTGTTGCTCCCTTTACACAGAGTGTGCGTTATTGCAAAATCGAAAGTAAAAGTAAACAGCGCGAGCACTCATTTAAAAGCGATTTCTACACCCTGCATATTGAAAGTGCAAAAATTATATACAATATTAGTTTGCCTCACGCCCGCTCAATTTGTGATCCGCTGTGTAAATCCTTCGGCCGGCCGACGGGGAAAAGTCCCGGTGTTGTGCCTTTTTTCGACCCCTGCCAAATTATGACCCCCTCTCGTTGAAAGCGCTACCTGATTGCCTAATCCTAACCCCACCCCTAATCCTAATCCCTCCCCCACACCTAACCCTAAACCTACCAATACTAGGGGGGTAGTAATCTGGCGGGGGTCAGAATTCGGCAGAACACCAGTCGTCCGGATTGCCACTCCGCCCCTGGTATAGGCTACAGCCCTTTCTTCACAATGTTTCACCAGTCGTTTAATGGGCACTCCCCTTTTACCTACCACCTGCAAAGCTGATACGAATATGTTTTACTTTTTTATTTACAACAAGATATATAGTATAAGGACAGGTATTCAGACCACAACTGAACGTTTGAAGAAAATGTAATGCCTTATTATTTAGAATTAGCTATTATTGATGTAAATGCAGCCGTTCGAGGCACATAATTGATTTATTACGGTATTGACGGTATTAGAAAATCCATGTCGTGGCGCAATGTCACACCGGTGCTGACTATGACACCGGTGTACCGCCCACCCCTACTGTCTTGTATATTCTTTTTCATTAGATCATCATTTTAAGCGATCACATGGTCATGTTACAGCGTGTTCCTGAAATGTTACAATATATCCCACCTACGGGGCATGTTGTCACATTTCGCATTCCATTCTTCAACGCAAATACACTATATGAAACAAAGCAATGCTCCTCTGTGTCCGTAATCATTTACACTGCATGCAAAGTCATTATCTAATAGGGTATGAAGGCCTAAGCTTTCGGACACAGCCGTATGTATGCCTCCCTAATCAAACACACTTGATTCAAGTGATCAGACTCCAAGACCTGAAATGTGGGTTTCAAAAGACAGTAGAGACGTTCAAAATGTGCAGTGCAGAAACAGGGTTGAGAACCACTGTTATAATATTAACTCTTGTATTTAGTTTTTAACTTTTTTTTTTTTTTTTCATTTTTGTTGGGTGGATTTTAGTGAGGATGATTCATTCATTCATTCATTATTTATTCCTTTCATGTAAATGCATTATTTGTACAAAGCACATACAATTCATTTAAGTTTTCCTTTACATTTCCATGATCAGAAAGGAGCAGATGGAAGAATACTTTTCTTATATTTATCTGCCCCCTTTATAAATATAAATAGTAGATGGCATTAGCATTGTTCCCTCCACCATCACCCAAAATGTATTAACATAAATAGTAAATGACATTAGCATTGTTCCCTCCACCATCACCCAAACTCCAACATATCTGATATTTGTTGATTGCAGATTATAAATGCTATCTACTAAGCCCTTCATTTTAACCTGCTTTTTTGTGCACACATGATGAGCATATCTGTAGAAAATGACACTCTCTGTGGGTACACAGTAATGCAGCAGAATCCAAAAATGACAATTCTGTCATAATTTGCTCACTCTAAAGGCACCAAACAGTTGATGGTAGCATTGACATCCATAGTATGGAAAATAGTATCGAAGTCAGTGGCTACTGTTAGCTGTTTAGTTTCGAACATATTTCAAAGTATCTTTTTTTGTGTTCAGTATAACAAAGGTATATACAGGTTTGGAACAACTTGGGTAATTGATCATTTTAATTTGGTGTTGAACTATACCTTTAACTGTTGGAGTTTAAGGAAGTAACCAGTTTGGACCAGATCCTGCTGCATTACTGTGTGCCCACAGAGAGTGGCGTTTTCTACAGATATGTTCATCATGTGTGTCTGTGTACACATGGATGGTGTTTGTGTATGTAGCCTGAGGAAGGTGTACACACACACACACACACACACACACACACACACACATTCTCTACGTGGTGCTCGGCTGTGTTTGTAGACAGCGTCTCAGCAGGGAGGCAGTCTTTAACAGTCTGCTAGAATACCACATGCTTCCTGTCTTCTCCTGCTTGTCCCCTTGTGTGAGTGCTCTCGAGCATACCCCGGAAGAGCTCTCAATATAGGGAACACTTTGGTGTGGATGGCTCCAGCACCCTGCTGTGAAGATGTCCAGGGATGTTGTGAACCCACACAACATCTCTGGATGATAATTTTATGTATCCTAATGTGTTAAATGCTGTAAAATGCTGGATTCACAAGACCACAATCAAAACCTGTCATGTTCCAGTACAGACTTTACCTGCTCTTGTTGCCCTGTGTTCTTGTTATGCGCATTATTTGCATTGTGACCTTTCTTAGCTGCTACAGCTAGTCTCTGCAACGGTGACCTCGAAATAAGAAAGAGACATACTAATATTATTCAGCCTAACAATCCTTTAGTGGATTTGATTTATAGAAATGTGTTATTTGTAAACCAGGTTAAAGAGATGGATAGATTTAAACTGACAGTGTGTCTGCTTCCCGAACAATGTTAGGTAGATTGTTCCAGAGTTTGGGTGCTAAATAAGAAAATGATCTTCCGCCTGAAATTGATTTTGATATTCTAGGTATTATCAAATTGCCAGAGTTTTGAAAACGCAGCAGACGCGATGGACTATAATGTGATAAGAGCTCGCCCAAGTACTGAGGAGCTAAACCATTCAGGGCTTTATAAGTAATTAGCAAGATTTTAAAATCTGTACGATGTGTGGTAGGAAGCCAGTGCAGTGTTGACAGAACTGGGCTGATATGGTCATAGTTTCTGGTTCTAGTAAGAACTCTAGCTGCTGCATTTTGGACCAGCTGGAGTTTTTTTATTAGGCGTGCTGTACAACCACCCAATAAAGCATTACAATAATCTAACCTTGAGGTCATGAACCTATGAATTAACATTTCTGCATTTGACATTAAGGGCATAGGTCGGAATTTTGATATATTTTTGAGATGGAAAAATATGGTTTTGCAAATGCTATAATGTGGATTTCGAAGAAAAGAATGCTATCAAATAGCAGACCTAGGTTTAAACAAGATAGCCAAAAAAACACCTTTTCAGTTATGTCCAGTTACACATTTATTTGCCCCTAAACGTCAAATAAAAAACACACTGGTTGGTTGTCCAGACTCTTTCTTCTTTTTTTAGGGATTGGGTGGTTCATTGTCAGAATAAACTGCCGTGTGGAGATGTTATGCTAATGCTCAGCACTAGCACTAGCACTGTGTTTCATCACCTGTGTTAACTCTGCCTTCTATTTTTCTTACTCATTGTGTCTGTAACCCATCTGTGGGTGGCATTTAAAAACAGAGAGTTGATGCACATTATGATTAGGTCACTCTCACTGTTAAAAACAGCTCTGGAAACGCCTCTACTACCCAGTGTCTGTCTGATTTGTCTCCAGTCCAGACAGCTATAGGTGGGCTGCAGGAGCTTACAGACTGGGCCAGTGAGACGGGTGAGTGACAGTGATCTGAATGATGGCAGGTAGAGTGTAGGCTGGCATCCAGTTTCCTAGAACTAACATTTATTTTAGTCACTGAGGCAAGACAGTGTGTACATAAAGTGAGATTTCCTGTTTAAAAACACATCATACTTTGAAGGACAAACCCTGGTAAAATAATGAATGAATGAGTTAATAAATAAATAATAATTAATGAATGAGTGTGCAGTAAATATGTATAATGCACAAACTTAATGATTCAATATCTAAATAAGTGAATAAGTGAATTAGTGATGCATCAAAATGAATCAGTTAATAGAATGTATTGATTTACCATTCAAATAAAAAACTTAAATTATTTTGTTTTATTTTTAAATAATTTAGTAATGTATTCATTCAATTTATTTTTTAATACATTTTTTTATTTTATTTTTAAAGAGCAGGTCATATGTTTTTTTTTAAGTGTCCTAAAATTCAAAGTCCCAAAGTCCCCTGCAACAGGTTTAAATGCATCTAAGGTCAGAAAACATTACAGTTTTCCCAGAAAATACATTCCTTTGTCCATGGTTTCAAAACGGTTTGTTTAAGCTAGGGCTGGACGATATGGCAAAAATTTATATCACGATATATTTCGTAATTTCGGTCGATATGATATAATTCCGATATCGATATGGACAATATTAAAAAGCCTAAGGAAAAAACTGCCGAGGACACACACAATGGATGTCTGTACCTACAAATGTCTGCAAACTGAATTTGCAAAGTCTATAATACCTCCAATCCTATTAAAATTATATATATATATTTTTTTAAATAAAAATAGTACAAAAAATAAGGTTCACTTTTTATTTGTATTTAGCCTTTACAAACAAGAAATGTGAAATAAACTATCAAATAAATAAAACTCTCAGACTCAGCTTATTAACAATAATATATTTCCATTTAAACTAGAACAGTCTTATTTAATTGAGAGAACTGTGAATAATCTATACAAATATGTATGTCTTGACTAAAGACTAAATTAATTCCCTATAAAATCGCTTAAAAAGGGGGAAAGAAATCATAATAAAAATTATGCCACTAGGTCAACTAATTATTAATCCTCTTCCAGAAGGAGGTGCTGTTTCCCGCAATTATTCTGGTCACATTAGGACACAAAGTACCGCAGTGGTCATGAATTACTTTATAAGGAATTATAGTAAAAATTAAATGAAAATGACAGAAACTTTTTTGAATACAGTTAAGTTTCCTTTTTAGACACATTCATTAAAAAAAAAAAAAAAAAAAAACAGCACCACATTTTGACTGTGAAACGTGCAGTGCTCATGTTTATTTAACGATGTCAAAGCCTTTTTGAAAATCTATTTGAAGCGGTCAGTGCTGATATAATGGCGAACATTTGCATGAACTGTGTATAACTTACCAATGGCAGAGTTTATCTGAACTTAAAAAGCCGAACCACTTCCACACCACTGAATTAGTCTTTCCTGTCTTATTAACTATTTCGTCTGCCTTCTTACTTGTGGAAGCTTGTTCATCCACATCTGTATTGCGGTCAGGGATACTCATTTTGTAGCTAAAACTTTCCGTGATGGAGCTTAACCAACTACTGCTGCTGAGCGCTGGCAGCGTGTCTGTGATGTACGTCATCACGCAATTCTGTTCTGCTCTTTCTGACGGCTGAGCATTGAACGTCATTCAGTGACAAATGCTAATGTATAAAATTATATATATGCAAATGTATATCGAAACATCGGAAATGGGTTTAAATATCGTATCACCGTCATTGAAAAAAAATCGCGATATATATTGATATCGAATTATTGTCCAGCCCTAGTTTAAGCAGTTTTGAGCGAAATGTCTGTAAACCCTTCCCTTCCATAAGCACCTTTACATAAAACAATAATATAGTGCTCCAATCCATTCTTAAAATAATGACATAACATTTAGTTTAACACTTATGCAAGCGAATCGTGCCCACAGCTAAATTTAGCTGCTGAGCTGTAAACACTTAACAAAACGACAGACAAAAATCTCTCTCTACCGGGTCTTTTACTTCCTGCATTAACCCTACAACTGCCGGTGCAGCAAAATATACAGTAGTTTCACAATAATTTTAAAGTCTGTGTGCTACACTACTTTTTTATTATTAAATGAAGTAATCAGAACAACGACAGTCTACATTAATCGACACATTCTTAGGAAATAGCGGGTTCACACTGAATTTTCAGAACTATTTTAGCAAGACAGCAGCATCATGGCTTACCTGGAAACATAAAGCTGCACTAGGTATACGTCACCTATTAGCACAAGAAACTTTATATTTTGAGCATTCAATTAAAAATGTACACAAAGTATCAATTGTACTTACAGGTTGTGGTTCGGAGATGCTTGTTAGTCTAAATAAAGAAGATTAAAAGCCAACTAAGATAAAAGTCAAGATTAGAGAAGCAGTCCTTTGTAGATTGAGGAGCACAACAAAAAGTTTAAATTTTATTGCTGTGGTATCACCAGAACATTCGAAAATAGAATGACTCGTTAAGGCCATTCTGAGTCGAGTTTTGAGAGACAATATATTTATGTATAATGCACTTTTTTGAGTAACGGCTGGGCAGACTGTTTACATTGAAGGATAGCTACGTTACAAACTGCAAAGGAGATTTTTTTGGAAAACCCATATGATCTGCTCTTTAAATATATTTATTTATTTACATTTATTTTACAGTTATTTATATATTTATTTATTCTTTTATTTGTTTTTATATGTATTTTACAGTTATATTTTTTCCTCCAACATGATGATGAGAGGGTGCTCTATTTAACCCTATTGTATACTTAAAACTCGATTACAAATGCTAGTCAACCGGTTATCTCAGAGATGATTAGGTGCAACATAAATGTCAAATGTTTATGGTTGCATACTAGACACTATTGGAAAAAAATAGTTGCAGTATGCAGTACACAAGTATTCCTTTCCTTTCATTCCAATCTGTCTCTCTCACAGCAGGTGTGGTGTGTGTGATTAATTAACTGCTCCATGTGGACTTGGATATTAAAGGGCTCATCCTTTATCCAGCAGAGACAGAGACACAGGAGTAGAGGGGAGGAGTGAGTCTCTAGTTCTGGTTGAGAGGAGAGAGCGGCAGGCGTGGCCCTGGAGGGTAGGGGGTACCCTGTTTTTTGTGGCCCTCCATCTGGAGAAACAGGCTGCGTACATACACGCACATGCACACGCACACACACAAGCTCACATAAGTGATGGTGGCTCTGTTCCAAAAGCTGGTGACATTTTAAGACGTCATAGGTATGCTTCGGATGTGAAGCCTGATCTGAAAGGAAGGTGACATCACAAGCTTCAGGGCAATCACTTCAGTCCTAGAATTTGACAGACTCAGTGAAAACATCAAGTAAGGATGGTGGACAAAGCAAGATAAACAGAGCTGAAATGTTATTGATTTGATGCTAAAAAGAATAGATACTATGGCAGTTTAATTAAATTTGACACTTTTTCTAGTAGTTCTCACCTAATTTTTTGTCAAAGAGATCACCCTATATATATTTCATTTTGTCGTTATTTACCTATCCACACCTGTATGCATTTCTTCTGCATTAGAAGAGATTTTTTTCAAAATATGTTCTTTTGTGTTCCACAGAGTAAAGAAACATACAGGTTTGGAGTAAACTATCCCAACAGTGTCCATAAAAAAAAAATCATGTATATTATTAATTTGAATAAACAGCTGTATATTTATATTTCTTAAAATATTATGTCAGTATATAACAATGACTATTTGTGCGTTTTGTGTATTTTTAATGCTTCATTACAGTATCACATCTCAAGCTCTCCTGGAATCAATTGTGAGTTTGGTCCCTTGCACACTTTTTGTGTGGTGTGTGGAGTTGCTGCCTGTGAAGAAGCTTTAGAATTAGTCTCTTATGTGATTTAATTTTATTTGAGATGCTGCTGTGGAAAGAACAAAACTGATGTATGTTCGTTCAAAGTGGTCTCGATATCTGCTGTTTCGTGGAATGAACCATGTTGAGCGCACCAAAAAAAACAAAAAACAATTGTGTGTGTGTGTGTGTGCACGGGGCAGCATATGGACTGAGGCGTGTTGAGTTCTGCTCTCACACCAGGTGTGAAATGGGCTGTTTAATTAACTGCTGATGCTGTTCTAATGCAGCCTGAAATGTGTGTGTGTGTGTGTGTGTGTGTGTGTGTGTGTGTGTGTGTGTGTGTGTGTGTGTGTGTGTGTGGTCAGTGTGAGGCAGAGGTGGGTTAATAGACGAACCCTCAGAGAACAGAGATACACATTAATCACACAGACACACACACACAGTCTCTCTCTTTCTCTGCAGTGTGAAATCTGTCCATTTTAGTGGCATTCAGAGCGTGGCAGGAAGTGTTGGAACCTCTAGTCCATATATGGGCACGGCTTCCTCTGAGAGCAGCTTGCACAGACGCATCGCACTGAATACATTTGAATATCATTAGCATCTCATAAAAACATACCAGTTTGACTCAGATGGTGTGTGTGTCAATGAGAGGCCCATCTGCCCGTGTGTGTGATTCAGTTGAAAGAAAAGACACCAATAAAACCTGCTTTAGAGAGATCTGATGTCTGCCTCTCCGGCACACACACATTCTCTTGTGATGATGTTTGGTGCAGTAATTTAGCGCTAATGCTGTAAAGACACATAAAATATGAATGTGTCTGACAGATCCACACTCACAGGAGCTGCAGGAGGATGATGATGTTTGATGGATGAGCGCGTGCCGGAGTGAATAAAAGAGAAGAAAGCTGTAAGGGCGGGGAGGGGTGGGGGAGTCTCGCTGCACATGTGCCTGCAGTCCTGCTGAATTATTCACTCTGTCCTGCGTGTCACACTGGGAGAAACAAATGAGAAGACAGTGAGAAACAGCAGATGAGCAGCTATCAGGGATGACTACAGGCATCACACCAGTCTTTTGTAATAGGGAACTGCCTCTGTAGGCAGCATTATAAGGCGTCATAGGCATTACACTCCTGACATGTAAGTTACAAAGAGGTAGGCAACTTAATTATGCTGCCTCATCACATACCTTATGTTGTTCAAATTCCAGCAGAATGGCATTCATCATTTGATAAGGCAGTATCACAATGCGGAAAGTAAATCCAAGATGGCAGATGTAGATTATATATTTACAATTATGCATTCAATTCTGAAATGTATCAATAAAAAAAAATTACAAATAAAATTTAAAACTTTACACCCCTCTTTCAGAATTTGCAAAATGTTAATTATTTTACCAAAATAAGAGGGATCATACAAAATGCATGTTATTGTTTATTTAGTACTGACCTGAATAAGATATTTTGCATAAAATATGTTAACATGTAGTCCAGAAGAGAAAATAATAGTTGAATTTTTAAAAATGACCATGTTCAAAAGTTTACATCCCCTTGATTCTTGATACTGTGTTCTTACCTAAATGATCCACAGCATTGTTTTTGTTTAGTGATAGTTGTTCACGAGTCCCTTGTTTGTCCTGAACAGTTAAACTGCCTGCTGTTCTCTTTAGAAAAATCCTTCAGGTCCCTCAAATGTCTTGGTTTTCCAGCATTTTTGTGTATTTGAACCCTTTCCAACAATGACTGTATGATTTTGAGATCCATCTTTTCACACTAAGGACAACTGATGGACTCATATTACAGAAGGTTCAAATGCTTACTGATGCTCCAGAAGGAAAAACTATGCATTAAGTTGAAACCTTTTGAGCAGAATGGAGATGTGTACATTTTTCTTATTTTGCTTAAATATTATTATTATTATTATTATTATTATTATTATTATTATTATTATTTTCATTTAGTACTGCCCTTGTACATGTGTACATAGTTACATGTTTCCCAGAATACAAAATAACAAAAAAATACAAAATTTACCCTGATCTTCAAGAGAATGTAAACTTTTTAACAGGGTCATTTCTATTTAATTCAACTATTATTTTTTTATGTGTAACATCTTGTGTAAACATCTTTTATGTGAAATATCTATATTCAGGTGAGTACTTAATAAAAAATAACATGCATTTTGTAAGATCCCTCTTATTTTGGAAAAATAATCAACATCTTGCAGATTCTGAAAGGGGGATGTAAGCGTTTAACCTCAACTGTATGTATATTTATGTTTATTGGAGTGCCACGATATTCCTCTCACTCTGCTTGTTTTGGAATCTGTTGTGGGTCGAATCTCTCATGCTGCTCATGAAGAGTGCTTCAAATCACTAATTCAAGAGCACCAGTTTCAATTTAGGGCTGAAATATCAACAGTGGTTTGATCTCACATGAGATCTTGCAAAAAAATGATGGATGGATACATGGCCCTCTCAAAAAAAACATTCGAAGTTGAGATAAAATCAGTGAACCAAGAATGTAATTTTCACTGTTATTTAGTAAGGCTTAGTAAAATGTTTTTTCAAAAAGATGGTTTCACCCTTTTTTTTATTGCTAGTTAGCACTAATACAGCCTCTTAACCATCCTAACCCTTCAAAATAATAATTACTTGCAGCCCTATTTCAGTTGGGATACTGCGTGAGTAATAGATACTGGTTTTGGATGAGAGGGTAACGTGTGTGTGTGTGTGTGTGTGTGTGTGTGTGTGTGTGTGTGCGTGCGTGCGTGCGTGCGTGTGTGTGTGTTTGCGTGCAATAGTCAGCCTGTGTTAATTGACTGAATGAGACAGGAGGAGACACTCGGGTCTTTACTGGGACTCAGCTGCTAATTGCTGTTGTGGACTCACTCTCACTCTCTCCCTCTCTCTTTCGCTCTATCTCACTGCATGCATGTTTAATGGTGTGCAGCTGTAATTACTGCAGCAAGCGCCTCCTCACCTCCGCTCACCTTTGCTCCTCCCTTGCTGTTGACAGAAACCTTTGTGGCATTTCTCTTAAAAGCTTTCTTCAGAGAACACCAGCTCCTAATGGCTTCCCTCAAGAGAGGCCTGTTTTACAGACATCATCTGGGCTTGAATGTCTTGACACTCGAATGAACAAGGCTGAGATGACTGAAAACTAGTTCTTATTCAGATCCATTTTTAAGTATATATCAGAACCGAACCTTTGAATGTGCATTTTTGTGCCAATGCAAATACAACAAATCTTATGAGATTGTTTTTTTTTTAGTTTGCTGAATTAATTAGACTCACTTACTGAAGGACAAGTCTTTCATTTTTATCATACCTGGCTTGAATCAAGAATTGTTATACTGTTATGTTTTAATTAAGGCTTTTGAGATTTTGTGTGGCATATTTTCTGCACAGTAAAAATTGCATTATTGAGAGAGAGAGGGGGGGGGGGGGCTGATCAGTCACGGTGTCTTTCTATAATACTGTAATAGAAAGCACAGAAGGTTAATTGTGACTGAAGCTATATTCTGTTTAACATCATCTTTGAGGGGGAGTAAGTAGTGAAAATTTATTTTTGTTTACCTTTTTAGTGGAAATATTCTTTTAACATGAAGAATATCCCACATGTGTCACATGGAGTCTTTTTGTGCATTGGCTAGTGTTCATGTTAGACCCTGCTCACCTCTTACAGCGGACAGACTGACAGACTGAGAGACAGATGGAGTGCGTGAAGAGGTGTACTAATGATGACAGCTTTAGAGAGCGATGATTAAGCACTGGACTGTAATTGTCTGGATGTCCATGCAGATAAAGAATTCAGGACGAACACACAGGACTTTCTTTTTCTGTTCTTTTTCTCGTCAGAGCTTTTCATGTCATCAATGTCTCCATCTAATGTTTGCCGTAGGCTGTGTGTCTGTCTCTCCACTCCTACAGGAGACATTTATATTTATATAGCATGTCCTTTCCACTTAAAACTGGACTACTCAAAAATAAACTGGTGCGCACACGGCTTTAAGTGCAGAGATGCGATAGACGCTAGTGCAGTTTGTTTGCACAGTTTACTTTTATTAATAAGCTACAATCGCAAGCACGATCACATGATTTTCATGTAGTTTTTTCCGTACATAAAGAAACAGTACCAAGATAAATGGCATTAAGGTGATTACAGAATGACTGAAATACTGTTTTCTCTTATTTCCTGTCATTCAGCAGGATCTTCCATCAGCAGCGAGTCATCTCCTGTCTCATCTCCGGCCACTAACCACAGCTCCCCAGTCAGTACGCCCAAGCGGGGCCCCATGGGTCCAGTTATAGTGCCTCCCGGGGGCCACAGCGTACCCAGTACCCCACCTGTTGTCACCATAGCACCAACCAAAACCGTCAACGGCCTGTGGAGGAGCGAGAGCCGACCAGTACGGGAGGTAAAGTTAATCTTAAAATACAAAAGCTCTGTTCAAAACCCTAGAGAGTCACATCACTGATGCATAGACAGGTTTGTAACTGACTTAATCTTAATCTTAATCTTAAAAAAAAAGGTAGCATAGTTTTATTATTTAACTTACAGACCAGCCTTTTTGTTAGGAACCGTAAAGGGATAGTTCAACCAAAAATAAAAAATTATTATTTTTTTTTTAATAAAGTTGCTATTTTTATTTTCTCTCCACGCAAAAATTATTCTCGTAGCTTCATAAAATTAAGGTTGAACCACTGATGTCACATGGACTATTATGTCCTTACTACCCTTTTGGCCTTAAACGTGGTAGTTGCGTTGCTGTCTATGCAGGGTCAAAAAATCTCGAATTTCATCAAAAATATCTTAATTTGTGTTTTGAATATAAACGAAAGTCTTACGGGTTTGGAACGACATGAGTAATTAATGACACAATTTTCATTTTTGGGTGAGCTATCCCTTTAAAATGCAGTTTATATAGGCAGCTGAAAAGGTTTGGAACAGAGCATGTGAAATTCTCACGTGTTCTCTAATTTCTGAACAATAATGTGACACTGAAGACACTAAAGTAATGGGTACTGAAAATTGTACCATAGAAAAAAATGGCACGTATAGTGCTGGATTTTCATTTGTCTTGTATATCACAGTGTGTCAGAATGTGTGTGACATATGTTTGGGTGATACCCAGCCGACAACAAGACCAGCCCCCGAACACCCCCTCCCCCTTATCATACACACGCCCTCTGCCCCCCACTGTTAAACAATGGCCCCGCAACGGTACTAAACATCTGTGTCCTCACCCTCGTTTAGACGCCTGTAGTAAATGTGTGTGCATACTCGCTTTGATTAAGGATTACGGTCATCCTCTAATCCCACTTATCTACCTCTGGCTACTGCTATGCTCACCCTGTGAAACTAGGGTCCATTTTCCACTGAAATGAAGCTGACACTCAGCTGGGAGTTCTGTGATCCAGAGTGAGCGAGAGACGTAGCGTTCCGTTTCAGGTCTGGTCTTTGATCAGCCAATGTGTGTGTTTTGTTCCAGCTGAGGTTGTGTTTGAACACCTTTGACATCACAGTTTATGACAGGAGGAGTGGGACTACACATACTGAAGGATTCTGGGTCGGTATAGTTGAGGGTGAGGGGCAGAGGTGCTCAGGCCATAGCTCACACACACTCACGCACTGAACAAAGAGCTCTCTGTCTTCTGCTCAACCCTCATTATTGCTGAGTGTGTGTGCATGCAGGGGGGTCAATCCCATAAACTAAGGCTCTATAGATTTCCCCGACTGCCTCGACCCCTGACCTTCTAGTTACATAAGCCTGCAGAGTGAGATACTGTTGTGAACTACAAACTGTCTCTCTTTCTGCTCACTGTGACTTCAGTATGAAGTTTTTTTCTCAATAGTTGTCACACATACACACACATGAGTTTTACTAAGATATGTCATGTGAATGGGGTCCTCACTATACTGAGGTGGTGGCTCTTCCTGCCTGTCTGCCTGCCAGACAAAAGCAGACGGAGAGACAGAGAAGAAGGCATCAGAGGAGCCAGGCATCAGGCGACCCTTGGCTCCATCACAACACACCCCTCTTTAATTTTTAATGTGCATATGTCCCACTGCACACCTGTCGGCTTGCACGCACACACACACACACACACACACACACACACACACACACGTTGGGTTTACATGTTTTATGGGGACATTCCATAGGCGTAATGGTTTTTATACTGTACAAACCGTATTTTCTATCGCCCTACACCTACCCTACACCTAAACCTAGCCCTCACAGGAGATTGTGCACACTTTTACTTCCTCAAAAAAACTCATTGTGCATGATTTATAAGCCTGTTTCCTCATGGGGACCTAAGAAATGTCCCCACAAGGTCAAAATCTACTGGTATTCCTATCCTTGTGGGGACATTTGGTCCCCACAACGTGATGAATAACAGGTACACACACACACACACACACACACACACATTTATGTGGCTCTATAAAAAAACCATCATATACTTACATACTGTTGTTTTTCAAGATAATTATAATTACTGCAGTCTAACCTGAGCCATACCAATCAACCAAAGAAAACAGTAATGTTATTTAATTGTTTGTTTTTTAAATTGAGGTCCTGATGTTTTGTCAGAACCTTTGTCAATGTTGTCCCCAAACTCTGTCTAGTAAACCGACATATACACACAGAGCTTGTATGTAATGCAGTAATGACCAGAAGAGGGCAATAAGACACGTCCTGTCTTATTTTGGATATTTGTCAATAATAGCCATTAAAATGTAATACTTTAATTCTTTAAAATGTCAGGGGTGAACTTAAAATCACATCAACATCAGGACTGACTGATTCATTCGAAGAGGGGTAAATGTCAGGATGCTCTCTGGGCCGTATTTCACTCTAAAAATCAGTTCTTTGTGTAATGTCAGGGGAAAAAATCTCAACAATCATGCTAAATATTTTTTGATTATATGACTGTAATTCTGTAGGTATAAACCTACACCAGTATGTGACTGATATGATCAGTGAACGAATTTAAAAGTAAATGAATTTAAAAGACGTGAAATGGGATGGATAAAAATGTTGTCTATACATTGTGCACAATATAATATAGTAGTATGTTACCTTAGGCTAATTAAGGAATGACTTTTAGAGGTTGTGCTATATTGTGAGCATAGACACAGTTAAAGGAAGCTGTTACAATCTCAGAAAAAAGGTACAAAACTGTCCTTGGGGCGATATCCTTTCACAAGATTTAGGGGTAAATAAGGTACATATATATTAGATTTATATTTTGTACCTTAGGATAATACCAAAGTGATAGTTTTGTACCTTAGAAGGCTTTTTTCCAAGTAAAATGATAATCATTATTTATTTATTTTATTTATTTATTTTTTTTTTTGAGATTGTAACGGCTTCCTTTAACTGCGTCTATACTCACATTATAGCACAAGTTTTTTGCTTAAATAAACAACCAGCAGTTTCCTAGTGAAGGAGAGAGATCACATATAAGACGTTCACAGCATTTGACAGCCCCAAAGATCTTGTTCAGCTTGATTTATGTCAGTGTTAACCGAGAGGCGCAGAAATGTCCTTCAGACTCTGTTAATGGTGCTTTATGGATTTCAATAAGCTCTGTAAGCTGCAGTTATATGTCATTAGCCACACCACAAACAAAGAAAAAGCAATGTGGCTAATGGCAAGGTCTTTGTCTGTTCTCCGCTCAATAAATGGATCAGGGTGGGGACAGTTAGATGTGCATCTCAGGTTTACCTCACTAATCTGTGATTTTGAGTTCTTTTGTCATATTGGAACCACTTTTCTGGCTGGCTGCACATCAGATGCCTCCCTCTCCACTCGCAAGAGTTTATGGGAGCGTTAAGAGAGGAGGACACAGATCAAGGGGCACATGTGGGTGCGCAGTTTGAGGTTGCTTTGTTGCTAAGTGAAGCGTGTTATACAACAAGAGGTGAGGGAGAGGAAGTCACAACATTAGAGGTGTTTCATATTTGATGTTGCCTGCAGTTAGCGGTCCACTAAATATGGCTTCATTGTAGCATTGACGACCTGTGAGTACAACAGTGTGGTTCCAGGTGTGATAATCACATTTATTTAAGCAATAACATGTAGACCTTTAAAGACCTTGAGTTCTGATGTTGTTAAACAACATTACTACTATTATTATTATTTGTAAAATCTTGTTATTTTATGGGACTGGAGCATGTGAAGTAAAAATGCCTCTAGAGCATCATCTGCGGTGGTTTGCACCACATTGAGCATAAACAAGCCTTTACACGCTGTGTTGAAATTTTTAGGCACATTTGAGAAGTGCTGTACTTTTTGGAGTTTGCTTGGGGTTGTCTAAGCAGCATATGAATCTGTAATAGCGCACTTCTCACACAAAACTCTCCTATCTTGTCTCTTTAGGCTGAGTCAGGTCCTCGTGGAGTCAGCCGGGACAGGTTAAGTTCAGAGGCTTCTTCTACCCAAGAAAAAGGGGGTCCCACTGTCCCAGCTCACCTAATTGGAAACCCTTACGCATTTGGCTTGACGCCTGCATCTGTGATGCAGGACTCGCGCTTTCAGCCCCTTAAGTGAGTATTACTGACAACTGTGGGAAATTGACTTCACTGCTAGGCTTTTAGTCCTTCACTGAACAGTCAGCCTGGACTTCCCAAAAATGATTTAATTGCATTGTGAATTCAAAAAATACATTGTTCCACTGGTAACACAGATGCAAATACAGTTAAAGTCAAAAGTTTACGCCCCCTTTTCAGAATCTGTATTTTATTCATCTATTTTACCGAAATAATCACACGAGGGATCATACAAAATGCATGTTATTGCATATTTAGTACCGACCTGAATAAGATATTTCACATAAAAGATGTTTACATATAGTCCACAAGAGAAAATAATAGTTGAATTTATAAAAATGACCCCGTTCAAAAGTTTACATCTTCTTGATTCTTAATACTGTGTTCTTACCTGAATGATCCACAGCTGTGTTTTTTTGTTAGTGATAGTTGTTCATGAGCCCCCATTTGTCCTGAACAGTTAAACTGCCTGATGTTCTTCAGAAAAATTCCTTCAGATCCCACAAATTCTTTGGTTTTCCAGCATGTATGTGTATTTGAACCCTTTCCAACAATGACTGTATACTTTTGAGATCCATCTTTTCACACTGAGGAACTCATATGCAACTATTACAGAAAAACAGTGTATTAGGAAAAATGGAGAGTATGGAGATACATCTTTCTTAAGTTTGCCTAAATATATTATTTTTTTAAATTAGTACTGCCCCTTAGAGGCTACATAAGAGAGTTACATGTTTCCCAGAAAACAAAATAAGTTAAATTTACCCTGATCTTCCAATTCAAATTGTTTTCACCCCCACCTCTTAATGCATAGTTTTACCTTCTTGAACCTTCTGTAATAATTACTCTGTGGACTAAATGTAAAATATCTTATTCAGGTCAGTACTACATAATCAATAACATGCATTTTGTATGATCACTCTTATTTTGGTAAAATAAACATTTTGCAGATTCTGAACAGGGAACAGTAAACTTTTGACCTCAGCTGTATCTGTGTCAACAACAGTGAACACTACTTATTTAATTAAATCTGTGATTTGATGAGCACATTAAGCCATCAACAATTGGATTTTAGAGATGTTAAAATGGTTGAAATATTTTCCATTTATTACGAAACTGTGGTGGGGCAGATTAGATGCAGGCCAGAGGCTACCACAATCTTGGTAAATAATTGAAAACACTGGTTAGAAAACTGTTACCTCAGGTCCATTAAATAATTTGGAACAGATTGTAATGTTTTACAAAAGATTAATACATTTTTGCATTTTCAGTCCATGTTAATTATTTTAACAGATAGAAACTTATTGTAAAGTGTTACCTTTTCGCTTTATTACAATTTTGTTAATGCTAAAATTAGGGTGTGTGGAGAGGCTCTAAAACCTTCAGGCACAACTTGTGACATCCTTATTTTTTATTGGCTATATTACTTTACATTCTCTTCCTCTATTTCACTGACAGCCTGCCCCGTCAGATGCCCCATGCCGTGCCCCCAGCCAGTGTTCCTGAGGAATATCTGAGGGGGTTTCGTCCTTACGCCACAGCCGAGGAGCTCCGCATGCCCTCTTTACCCCTGGGGCTTGATCCTGCTACTGCTGCTGCTGCTGCTGCAGCCTACTACCACCCTGGATATCTGCCACACCCCTCCTTCTCACATTACAGGTACAAATAACATACGACTAACACGTTTAAAACCCTGGACACATCAGCTGAGATGTTAGATTTGCTGTCAAGCAAATGAAGTGATGATTCTGTCCTTATTTACTCACTCTCAGGTCCAAACTGTGTGACTGTCTTCCGTGAACACAAAAGTAATTTACTGATCATTTGAGGATAAATGGATAGTTTTCTGTTTTGGCATGTATACATGTAGTTCTTATAGCAATGACATGGACGATAAAGGGTGATAATTACAGCTAGTTTTAACAATCAATCAATAATAATCACCTAATTCTATGAGAATAAGGAAGTCCCAACCACATATATAAAATAACAACCGATGAATAAAAAATATTGACAGCCAATCAGATTCCACCTGACTTTAAAGAGCTTAAGCATTTAAAGGAGCAGATGACATAACTGCAGCATGCCCAATGTTTTTGCCCATTGGTGAGGACACTAATTTATTTATCATTATAGTTATCTTTATAGTTACTCTTCTTGGTGTGAACGGGCCTTAATGTACTCCACAGGACAGCTTAAAGATGTAACATATTTTTTTGTGCCACCACATCTCCACAATGTCACCTTTCTTGAAACAATTCCCAATTCAGCCACTTGTTGGCCCTAAACTCAATTTTAATCAATAGTGCTGTGTAGCAATGGTCAGAATGCTCAGATAAAAAGAGCAATGTTTTGAAAGAGCCACAGTGGTTAATTTTTTTAGAGCAATCAACCTACAAATGGCTTATTTATGCTTATTTATTTATACAAGTTTCTGCTTATTTTGACTCTCTTAGAATGGACGATCCATTCTGTCTGTCAGCGTTGAGGTCGCCGTTCTATCCACTGCCTGCAGGGGGTGCTTTACCTCCTCTGCACCCGTCTGCGGTACATATGCACCTGCCTGGGGTGCGTTATCCTGGAGACCTAAGCCACCCCTCACTCTCCAGCTTACAGTCGGAGCGCTTGTCGGAAAGGTATGCAGCAACACCATGAAACCTTGATGTGAACAGAAATACTGAAATATATCAATGTATTACAGTTTCATGAATCACTTTACCATATTATATTGTACTAGGGCTGCAACTAACGATTATTTTGATAATCGATTAGTTGGCGATTGTTTTTCCGACTAATCGATTAGTTGGCTTAATTTCCAATTTTATTTTATTTTATTCAAAATCACACCATTTCACATTCTGGATGCTATGAAAACACAGTGCTTAACAATTTACAACAATTCACCTGTCATAATAAAGATAAAATACAAATATCTGAAGAACACACTAACAAGCAGAAAATACAGTGTTTCTGCTATTTATTCTGCCGTGGCAGTGTTTAGTGTCCCGCCAACAACAGCAGCAGCAGCGAGCGCAAGTGCCTTCAGCAAGTGCCTTCAGCAGAGTTCCGCGTTCAAATGCACGCAGTAAGCTTAAACTGGCCACAAAGCCCCAGCTAAAGTAATTACCATGAATGTGCTCGGGAAAAGTAAGGAGATATTCAAATTATTGATTAATAAACTAGTATTTTCTGAGTCAGTGTCGCAAAGATGAAGTTGACGATCCTAACTCACCATCTGCTCACTGGATGCGCTTTTAAAGCCTAAATGCATCTTTATGGATTAGGCCTATAGCTAATGAAAGAGTTTTGTTTTCGATTTGAATTATTTCGTTTTATAGTAGTGAAGTAATAATTTAAAGTCAATTTATTACTCTTACATTTATGAGCAAAAATGAAGTTTCACATAGCGCTGGCGGCACCATGTCCTGCAAAAGCTTTCATTCTCCGCACAAACGATTGGATATGCGCCTATTAGTATACATTTATCTATGGTTAAAGGATTAAACTAATATTGTGATATTAATATTTGAGCCTCATTTATTTATCTATAAAACACCGCACCACCGGCGGCCACCGTCACAGCCCTACAGTTCCTACCCTCCATAAATAGTTATGTGCACTACATGTTGTATTTAAATCTAAATTTAACATTCAACGACAGATGTTTCAACACAATGAATTAGGGCTGCACGATTAATTGCACGATGTTGTGAGGCACGTTTAGTCAATGAAGCCGGTACTTTGATTAGTAGTAAATCTCCATCACGTGCGTTCAGCTGGAGCGGCAATGAATATCGCATTCGATTTTGAGCACGATTTGGCGTAGCTTGTCAGTGATTTACACCTCTGTGTATTAATTGCCGAACACTGAACGCACGTGCTGAACGCACGTGATGGAGATTTACTACTAATCAAAGTACTGGCTTCATTGACTAAACGTGCCTCACAACATCGTGCGATTAATCGTGCACCCCTTCAATGAATGTTTTTTGCGCTGAGTATTAATTGTCTCCCTGTCTGTGTTCTGTGTTCCTGTCTGACGCTCATTCAGTAAAGATTTAAACTTAACACAGACTGCCAAAATGGACTTTTATGCATAAATGGAAATGCTTGTGTGAATTTGTGACATTTACAGATAAGGATATGACCGTAAACTGAAAGTTTTCATGCTGAGGATGCAAACGGATCTCAAAGCGCCTCACAGGGCAAGCCATTACGCTATAAGCTTCAAGTTTAAAATAAGGAATTCTCATGTTTTGGGCAGCTTGGATCACGTAACTCTCCTGCAGCATCTCAGTCTGTTTCCTCGACTGTTTTTAGATGCATTTTCTCTATAGAAATGCGTCATTCAGTGCTGTAATTTGACGTGATCCTCTGAAGTTGTATGTGCACTGTGGGCGGACCCGATTAATCGATAATGAGAATCGTTGTCGACGAATTTCATTATCGATAATAATAGATTTTATCGATTAGTTGTTGCAGCCCTATATTGTACCACTGTCATGTTTTGTAATATACTTATATACTAATATATTTTGTCCATAAACTATTTTTATGACATTATATCTAAATGTAGTAAGACTTGATTACATTTGTGCATACAACTGTACAATTTTTCAGTATTATTTTTTTATAGTAGATATTATTTTGTGTACAAAAGTACAAAAATAGTATAATTTATAATAATTACTATACTATTTTAAATATACTATTAAGAATAGTATAATTAGATTTGATTGCAACTAATAGTTAAAAAATATAACCCATTTTAAACAGCTTAGAAGTTTGTTGCTGGACAAACTTTAGAAGTAGCTTCACCAACAATGATATTGACGGACAAGCAAAAACATGTATTTGCACTGTGTTTCTGTAGTTTGATCTGTGTGTGTGTTGTGTCTTCACAGACTCCAGATGGAGGACGAGTTGCGACAGAGAGAAAGAGAACGCGAGCGAGAGAAAGAGCGAGAACGGGAGGCTGAGCGAGAAAAAGAGCGTGAGCGAGAACGGGAGAGAGAGAAGGAGCTGGAGCGTGAGAGAGAGAGAGAGAGGGAGCGAGAAAGGGAAAAAGAGAGAGAGCGTGAGAGAGAGATGGAGCGACAGAAGGAGAGGTCAGCACGAGAGAAGGCTGTGGAGAGCCACTATCTGGCTGAGCTTCATGGACTGAGAGGCCCCCCAGACGACAGAGCCAAACCTGCAGACAGAATCACTACGAACAGACCTGGTATGGACGTTGATTCACATATGCCAAACTAACTGAACCACAAAAACAGTCTTTTGCTATATTGCTTTCAGCTTTTTTATAAAAACAATGAAACATGTAAACGGATTGGATTAATCGTTGACAATAACACCAATAAGATGCATTTAGAAAATGCTGACTTCAAGTGGACATGAATCAGTCAGTCAAGTTAACACATTTAGTAAATGTATTTCTACCCTAATCAACAATTATATAACAAACATAACAAATGTAAACATTTAGCAACATCGCCACCATCTTGCAGTACTATAATCTGTAATGTCACAGGGATTGGTGGTCTTGCCATTGGCATTTAGTATTAATACAGTTTATGCTTGTTATAAAGCCCTGGATATGACATGCGGAGTAAAAATGAAATATCATTGCCACGATTATTAATTTGTTTCCTTGTTTTAGTTAAATTGTGGCCATGTTGTACTAATTTGTAAAGGGAACAAATTTATGAAATGTGGCCATAAGTTTTGTGGTCCAGGGTCATAAATAATGAATTAAAAATTAGTTTTACAGTGTTAGACACAAGTGTACCTTTTTATAAACTCCCATTAAAATGGAGAACAATACCACTTTAAAGCAACAACCAAGCAGTTCAAATTTAATTCAACCTTAAGAGTCACATTTCACTGCATTATATAATCTTTGTTTTACCTGTGCGACCCATCATTCTATGCAACTAAACAATATGACTATAATTTCTCCCAGATAAAACCAAAGAGCCCAACCATACAACACTTAAACCCATCCAGCCTGGACTTCACCACTCTCTAAACTCCACCCATCACCCCGTGCCCAGCCTTGTCTCTGCCCACGGCATGTATCTGGGCCCTGGAGGAGCAGGACCTGCCAGTTTAACAGCGGCCACCATGTTGCAGCGCAATAATGAGGAAGAGCGCTGGTTGGCTCGGCAACGGAAGCTAAGGCAAGAGAAAGAGGACAGGCAGTACCAGGTTTCAGAGTTCCGTCAGCAGGTCCTAGAGCAGCACCTGGACCTGGGCAGACAGGGGGAAATGGCAGACCTGCATATAGAGGGACATAGGTAAGGGCAAAAAATGAGCCTGAAATATACAAGAAGTCACACTTAATTGTAAAAAACTAAGCAGGTTTGGGTGGTGTTAAAATCATTATAAATAAGGAGAAACAGTTTTTATAACTGAAAACTGTTGGAATGGGTGGGGATGGGATTAACTTGCTGAGTCACCTTGATCAAAGTCTAGTGTTTTTGTTGGGGTGTCAGAATCTAGTTGACTTCAAAGAATGGCTCACATCTTACAGGGTATAAACGACCGATACAAATTAGTTAAATTTAGGTTGCAAAACCTTGGGACAGTGGTGTGGTTTTGTTGCATTGCAGAGGTCAGAGCTAACAAAGACTGAAAATGTATTTCCCCTTTTAGACCTGTACCAAACCATCATGAGCCCAACAGCAGAGATCGTGAGAGAGACAGAGATGCCCATCCTCTCCTGGGAGCTCCGCCTCCTCTCATCTCCCCAAAACACCAGCACAAAGACCATGCTCCCCCACCACCAACCACGCTTTGGAACCCCGCATCGCTCATAGAGACCTCCACCGACTCGAGACGCACCTTGCATGAGCCCCAGAGTCTGGGTCACTACGATATCAGTCGGCTTCCCCTACCCCCTTCCAAACATGAGCGGCATTACAACTCTGAAAAGCTGGAAGAGGGATCTCGGAAAAGGGACAGTCTGGATAAATATCCCCCCATCCAGCCAAGTGGATTCTCTGAGTCAAACACTTTCCTAGCAGAGCTGGAAAAATCCACCCAGAGCTTCCTGAACCAGCAGAGGGCACCACTGAGTCTGTCAGGGCCGTATGGAGAGTTAAGTGCAGGTCTGAAGTCCAGCGGGTCTTTTAAGAACCTCCAGGGGCATTCACGACTCGCACCAGATGCCACTTTAGTGTACGATGAGTTCTTGCAGCAGCACAGGCGAGCTGTCAGCAAACTGGACTTGGAGGAGAAAAGACGCAGAGAAGCCAGAGAGAAAGGTAAGTAGTTAACTGTGCCAATCATCAAATGCTGAAATGTGATGTTCACCAGTGATGTGCGGGTCAATGTATAAACAACCCGAACCCGACCGACGTTTTCAACTAACCCGCCCGCAACTCGGACCGCAAAAAAAAGAAAATATTGCACCCGACCCGCTTCCTGACCCGCATGTTCAGTGGTGTAGTGGAGGGTATACGCAGGTATAGTATACCCACTTCTTTATCAGGCGGCTTTGCGTATACCCACTTCTAAATCCCCTCTGATGCGCATCATCATCACCTGCATAAGCCAAAAACATGACAGTCCACCAAATCCAGTCATATGTGAATACATGTAAATATTTGCTAAAAACACCCCAAAAAGACGCAATCAGGACCGTGGCACCAGCTTGCTTTGAAATATATTTGATGATGCTCTTGCGCCGCTCCATCTCCCCACCCCAGTAATTTAAAAAAATACACAATGACGAAAACAATACCTAACAAATAAAAAAAAGCCGTTTTTTACGATCAGGAATTTCTTCAACCAGTGAACCCCTGTAAACGTATCAGTCCAAGGATCCAGTAAACAAATGCGTTCAAATAAGTTCAAAATGTCTCTAATACATAGAAAACCCGACCGATTTCATCAGAGATTGCCGAGAGTCAGGTCTAGGGGTTGGTGGAATTTATAAATTAAGCGTATGCCCACTTCTCCGGGCACCACTACACCACTGCGCATGTTTAATATTTGCGACTGACACCAGTGATTATATGCGGCTATGCGGTGGAGATGCGGTCAAACATCATTCGGCATTAATTAAGAAATATTGTCAAAAGAATGTTCTTGATTACAAGAAAAATACAGATTGTTCTTGTTGTGATTAATTTTGTCTTTTCTTTATACAGATTTAAATAGTGTCAGTGATTCTCCGATATGATTATTAAATATGATCAATAATTATTTTATTTCGATCTACAGTTTAATAAAAGTTAAGAAAAAGATAGCCTTAAATATATATAGACTACAAGCTAATTCCTTTTTTCTTAACTTTTAACTTAGAATTTTAACAAGAATATTAAATCAACTTAATAGGCTAGGTTAACGAATTTTCTTATACAAACATAACAATGCACTTCAAAACGAATTTTTCATATATAAATTCAGGAATCACGAATATGACAAAATAATATTATTTTATATATATTAATTGTATAGCTAGTTGTATCAAATGAATAAGGAAATTATAGTGCTTTGAATTTATTAATGTTTAATTTCGTTCATTTCACTCTCTGGAAATGTAAAGAAAAAATACAGTTTTTACTTGGAATTCATTTTTAATCCCTGGTTTTAAACAAGCATATGCATGAGATAATTTATATATTATTGCTTGAATAAACGTTTAAAATTTTATAATTAAGGAAATTAAACAGACCTAGGCATTTGAAAAGACATAGTGAAATGTGTCTAATAATTCCAAAAAGAAAGAGAAGCATTGGACATAACCAAAATATTCGAGACATTTATTAGGAATACCATTTTCTTAACAATTAAGATGCTACATGTGTTTATCCAGTCTAATCGAAGTGTGCGTCTCTCCCCCGACTTTCCCAACAAAAATTCCACCCCCTCTCAGAAAATACAAAAAGCTGACATTACTGAGCTATATGCGTTTAAAAGTAGCCTATTAAAATGGTACAATGGCATTGCTCAGTTCAACGTGTTGGGAAATCAGGCATTTTGTCCCGCGTCAGCATTTATTCAACAGTTAATAACGCTCAACATTCAAAAGGTAAATATTATTCAGCCAATTAAGTGCAGGTCTGTATTACATAGAAAATTGTTTAGTACTATATAAATTACAAAGGTTTAATTGGCATCTTTATTTCAAACGACCCGACCGACCGCGACCCAAGGTTACCGCCAAGGTTATTTTCGTAAGCGAAAACTAAAACTAAGACGAAAACTATTGATCAGAAAACATTTTCGTAAACTGAAATAAAATAAAAACGTCAAAATAAATGAAAAACTAGAACGAAACGAAACTAACAACTTTTATTGAAAAACTAACTGAAATAAAATAATAATTATCAAAAATAAATAATCGTTTTCGTAATCATTATGTTCTCACCCCATGGCGGAAAAATAAAGACTGCGACCTGAACATCATGCATTAAATCTAGGCTACTGCATCAGTTTTTATTGATGTATTTTATATAATACAAGCAATCAAACCAATATACTGGAGCTGCTTAATCGTTAAAGGATAGAGCAGGGCCGTGCAGAGACCTTTAAAGGGGCAGGTGCTCAAAGTATAAAAAGGGCACCTGGAACAAGGCATTTAAGAGCCCTTCGGGTCCATCACCTCTTTGTAGGCATCCAGTTACTTATGTAATAAGTAACAATGTCATTAATAAGTCAAATAATGCATTATTCAAAGTTTTAATTGCATTTATGTTTAGTTCAGGACTCAAACAATAGAATTAGTGATATTTTTATCACTATAAAAGGGGCTCTCTAAATAGGGCTGTGCTCAAAACATCAGTACAGCAATACTGTACTGTATATTGTGACACATTCCTTGCTGATATACATATCATTACAGAGGCTTCTAGCAGCCAATGCTGTGAAGCAGTTCTGAGAAAGAAATGGAACATAAAAGACCATTTTGATGTTTAAAAGATTGAAAAATATTTTCTTTGGACCTTTTAATTTTGATTAAAAATTGTTGTGTATTAAATTGTCAAACCTAAAGATTTTCTTCTCTCTGTTTAACACAATAATAAAGAACAGCTGTTATATTAAACTCTGTGTGGTCACTATTGAAAATATCTGTGGCCCCTGATGTATTGTATTGTAAGATTGTAGACGGTAGAATATTAAGGCATAAAATGGCATGATTTATAATTCAGATACAGGTTCACACAAAAGCTAAATATATTGTACAATGGAATGTCAGCCTTTACACAATTAAAAGGGATAAATCGAGTTTATAATTTATTATATTTTATTTAAAACATAACTAGTACTGTCTTAATTGTTTAGATTTTTAGAAGGCACATTAACATCTTTCACATTTACAACTCTATGTGTTTGCTGCATAAAAACTAGGTCGATAATTGCAATAATTTGACCATAAAGAGCTGAAAAATGTGGAAATAAAAATTCATTCTGTCACAAGGGGGCGCTTTAGGAGCGCTGAAATAGAGATCGCTAAGACATGTGACCAAATGGGCGGCAACCTCTTCAGAACGCAAAGAATTATGGGTATGTTTGGCCCGGCTGGCATAGCAGGCTAGTAATCTGGCATGAAAATAATGAAAAATTAACGTGAAAACAGAATATAATCCTACAAAATGCAGCGAGCTAAAGAAAACATTGTCGGACCATACCGCCTAAAACTAAATCCTTATGCAAAAACGAGATATGACGAGAAAATAAAGGGAATCAAAGGACTGGATCCTTACGAGCAGAGCGACTGGTCAAGGGACGTCAAACTGTTGCCCAACTTCCAGCACCCATATATATATATACAACTATATGATATTAAGTGTTAGTGCATACACACACGAAGTTGCGATAATCAGAACTGTCCTTATTAGTGGTTCCATTTAGGTTGCGTGGGACTCAGCAGCGCACCAGCCAGAGAAGAGTCATGGCAGTGCGATGCTTGCACATGTCTGTAACTTATCACCCACAACCTACCCTCATACGTACATTTCCAGTTCTTTTCTATGGATTCTTTATAATGTAAATGTTTTGATCTAAATGTATTAACATGTTAAATATGTAAAGAAACTGAAATTAAGTTGGTTGTTACTACTATTCAAGTTATGTAATTGAGACAGAATTTCATTCAGTCTTTGTGTATTTTATTTACAGAGATGGCTAAAAATCATTAACGTTACATGTGAGAAGAGACATTACAAAATCTTTTGGAAAACAATTTTTTTTTTTTACATATTAGATGTGAGCATGGTGTATAATTCTAACACGATGGCTTCACAACAATACTTGGACACATATTGGTCAAAGCACAGCACACAACCACAATTTTATCCAGCAAAGTCTTTAATGTTTTTAAAAGAAGTATCTTCTGCTCACCAAGGCTGCATTTATTTGATAAAAACAATTTAAAAAAACAGTAATATTGTGAAATATTATTCCAATTTAAAACGGCTGTTTTCTATGTGAATATATAGTAAAGTTTAATTTATTTCTTGATCAAAGCTGAATTTTCAGCATCATTACTCCAGTCTTCAGTGTCACATGATCTTTCAGAAATCAGTTTAATATGACGATTTGATGCTCAAGAAACATTTATGATTATTATAAATGTTGAAAACTGTTGTGTACAAAATTTTCTTAAAATTCTTTGATGAATAGAAAGTTCAAAAGAACAGCATTTATTTAAAATAGAATATTTTCTAACATTATAAATGTCTTTACTGTAACTTTTAATCAGTTTAACTTGATGAATAAAAGTATTGATTTATTTTATTTCTTTCCCCAAAAAATAAAATAAAATTCTTACTGACCCCAAACTTTTGACCAGTAGTGTTTAATGTTACAAAGCTTTAGATTTAAAATAAATGACGTTCTTTTGAACTTTCTATTCATCAAAGATGTTCATTTCAACACTGATAATCATAAATGTTTCTTGATCATCAGATCGTCATATTAGAGTGATTTCTTAAGGATCAAACACTGAAGACTGGAGTAATGATGCTGAAAATTCAGCTTTGATCACAGAAACAAATTGGGTCTCCTTACTGCGGTTATCCATGCCATTCGTCGCATTTTTGTCACCTCTAAAACATGGCTTGTACAATTATTATTCCACGCTGGAAAACGATAAAAGGATATTCCGTTCTTAAGCTTTAAGCCACTTCTATCGTGAGAACGACTATTGCAGTATATAACACAGCAGGTAGACGGCATCTTGAACTCTTCCCTCCATGCAATCAAGTCTGGCGCCTAATGTTTGTGCCGCGGATTCCCAAAATGCTTTGCGTTCCCCACTGAGAATACGTCATGATGACGACACATGAGCGATCCTTATACTACGGTTTCCATGGGAACGGCTGAACACCAAGCAGCCAGCAGCATTAACACAGTTTTATCAGATGTGAAATGAAAATGCAAACAACACGTTTCTGAGGACAGTCGGTTCCCTTCAGATTCATTCATATAAAGACATCAGTGCCACGTTTTGACTTTGAAACGTGCAGCGTGCATATTTATTCAATGACATCATTGCCTTTTGAAGTTTAATCCAGCCCTATCGCGATTCTCGTCTTTCCGTCCCCAAATGTAAGACCTCCTAAATTATAATTAAATCTTTTCTTATACTATTTAACATATATAAAACTTTTTATGGCCTTAAATTTGACACAACCTAATTGAGGAGTTTTTAAGGACCTGCAGGAGCCCTCTCCTTTACCATAGATTTACGATTTTTTTTTACATGACGACATTAACATTATCGGCAGCTATTTCAGAGCAGACTACACATGCACAAACTATAAAAAAGTATAAATACTCGCGCATAATCTCTTTCCTTCACGTCATTCTTATGATAATAAGTAACGTTAAATCTGGTGAAAACACCACTTACCAGCAGCCACGAACGTGTCTATCCTTGGCGTTATTATATAAACATGATCGGATCGTCCTGAACTTCCGGGTGGGGTCGTCACGTGACGAGGGTCATTCTATTACGGCTAAAACATTATTAATTAATTTTACTAAAAGTTCAATTGGGCAGGCTGTCGCGAATTAGATTTTTTTATAAATATTTATTTTTATATTATTACATAAAAATAAAAAAAAATCTTAACAAAGGGCACTTTGATCACTAGGAGCCAAAGGGGCAGGTTGATTCAAAAACGCAGATTCATCCAGTAATGTTTTGTGAGCAAGTCATTTATTCATTCAAACCACTTTTTCATAAATTTAATATTTAAAAAATTTAATCTGTATTAAATATATTCTATTTTAAATACAAATATTATGTATTAAATTATTATTAATTCAATCAAATGAATTAAACACTTTTAAATAGACTGAAGCAATTAATATTTTGTCCCACATTATTTTGCTTAGTTTAGAATTGCGAGGAAATCGTGATCTCTATTTAATCTCTAAAAAACTAAAACTAAAACTGAAACTAAACTAAATAAAAACTAAATAAAAATGTGTTCAGAAAATAGAAACTAAACTAAAACTAACAAAATTGTTAATGAAACTAATAAAAACGAAACTAAATTTTATTGCAAATTTGAAAACTATACTAAAATAAAACGAATTTAAAAAAGCAAAACTAAATTAACCTTGGTAACCGCGGGTGACCGCAGGCATCCGCTCATTTCGGATCAACCCGCGCATCACTGATGTTCACACAGCCAAGAAAAATTATAATTTCAATGATTGCTTTTGTAAAAAACTGGTGCTGACATTCAGAGCAGGAGAGACAACTGCAGATATTATGCGGATGAATGATACATTTTAATGTCAGTAAAAAGGGTGTTATTAAATATTTTTAGTAGCTGTATACTACAATATTTTTGGATAGTGAACACTTTTTTAATTGCATGATTAGCTAATGAAAAAATCTTAAAATGCCAATATATGTGTATACTTCGGCTTTTAAGTGTACGACAGAGAATGTGTAAAGTGTGTGTGACGTAAATTATAGTCATTAGCATAGTCCACTCATGCTGTATGCATAATTTTTCTAACCACATGCTCACAACTGCAGCTTGCCTTTTTGCACTAATTAGTTTTCTCAAAGTGTAAACACTGCCCTGGGCTGTTGTTTCACAGTTAATAAAGAAACAGAGTATATGAAACAGCAAAAAGAAAAGTGTCTAGTGTGACTGCCTGGGTTTGTGCTCATTATCAATCGGAGTATACTTTCGAAGGCTGAGTGTTTGATGATAAGTCAAAATTGAAGCATACTTTGGGCTTTATTTGTACCATTTTTATCCAGTGGGTCAAGCCTACATCATTTGAATGCCATTTCTAAGAGTTGTTGAGTGATCAGTCATATCTTTTGTAGGTTATTACTATGAGCTGGATGACTCGTATGATGAAAGTGATGAGGAAGAGGTGCGAGCTCATCTCAGGAGGGTCGCAGAACAGCCTCCACTCAAACTAGATGATTCCACTGAGGTAAATCACCACAGTATCATGCATTACTACCATAGTTTATCAAATGTTTGCAAATATTGGTGCTTTGTGTAGACTTTTGAATATTTGTGACTCTGGACCACAATACCAGTCATAGGGGTTTAAATGGAATGTGATCTTTACTTAATATCCTAATGATTTGTGGCATAAAAGTAAAATCGATAATTTTGACCAATACAATGTGTTTTTGGCTATTGCTACAAATATACCTGTGCTACTTAAGACTGGTTTTGTGGTCCAGGGTCACATCTAATGATTCCGTCATGACTCTAATGACTATAAATAAATAGTAAAGCAGTATTTATTGAGATTAATCCACTCTTATTCTACAGAAGGTGGAGTTTCTGCAGATGTTTGACCTGACGACTCTAGCCCGTCGGGAGGAGATGATGGAGGTGAAGAGGAGAAAGAGGAGGCGCATGCTAAGAGAGAGAAGTCCTTCTCCGCCAGCTGTTCAGAGCAAGCGGCCTACTCCTACTCCCCTAATAACCCGCTTCACCCCAGAGGACATGAACAACAGCCCTGAGCTGGAGGACAAGAAACGTTTCCTCACCATCTTCAGCCTCAACCACATCACTCAGCAGCAGAGAAGAGGTACTCAAACTGTTTATCATGTTCATACTAATTAGAGTTGAGCCGGATACTCGGCTGAAACGAGTATCCGGCACGGATAAAGCACTTTTGCCGAGTACGAGTATCATACGAGTAATACGAGTCAATATGTGCTCGGATTGAATAAAAATTCTCATTGGGTAGTTTACTGTGTCTGCGTTCTGTGATAGACTAATCACAGCGTCCCTCCCCTACACACATACAGATTTAGGGGCCGTTCACATGTAGCGTCTTTTGCGTGCTCAAATTCGTTATTTTAAATGTAGACGCGCGGCTTGCGCGCGCATAATGGAAGCGAAACAAATCAACTTTTCAGAATGCAGCAAGCGCACCGAAGCTTTGAGCTAGAGCGCAGCTGATGGTTGCTTAGAAACGGCAGATGCTTCCGGAGCGCAAGCGCCCGAGCGCTTTGTTGATGATAAGGAAGAAAGCGGCGTGCCTAGCGTTTTCCACACGTTTTTAGGCGCGACATGTGAACGGTCCCGCTCTGCTCACACACACTCTGAAGAACACTGAGAAGAGAAGAGAACAGCGCGCTCTCACTCGTTCTCTCCCTCAGTCACTCAGGTTTGCGGGTTTTTTCCGTTAACGTTTAGGGTTTCTTCAGCTTCAGGTTTGTTTTTTACTTTGGTTTGTTTGTAGTACTTACTTAACCAGTAGAGTTTTGGTAAACGCGGGGTTTGTTCAGACGTGGTGCTTGGTAAAAGCGACTCGCGTCTCTGCCTGTCGGAGAATTTTTTTTCTTTTTTAAACAGTCAATTGGCTCTGACCAGTTTTTTTTACTTCACTCACTGAGTGTCTGACACTTTCTTTTTTGTATTTCATAAATAAATAAAAAAATAAAAAAAGGAAGTAGTGGTATTACAAATTAGTTACACACACACACACACACACACACACACACACACACACACTCTCTCTCTCTCTCCCTCTCTCTGCCGTTCATCTGAGTTTTTTTTTTTAAACCTTCTGCTGGTTCGAAGTAGTGGTATAAAAAAAAACTATATTACAAATGAATAAGCTACACACACACACACACACACACACACACACACACACACACACACACCTGGTGTGGAAAAAAAGAAGAACCAAATAAATAAATAAATAAAAAATCACACTGCTCAAGGTTAAAAAAAGAAAGTTATGTTGAAATGAAAACTCTTGTCCATTACATTTTACTTCATAATTGCAACCGCATGTGTTGTATTCATTGTTGCAAAACTTGTTCTGTATATGGTTCGTTTGTTATCATGATCAAAACCACTGATCTGAAGCTCAATGCTGATGCTGTCATGTAAATAGTTTTCTAATCAGCAATAAATATAACAATTTCTGATCAACCCATATCAATTGCATGCTTAAAATAACATACCGGTTAAAGCCCCGCCCATTTCAAGACAACATGACCAACTTCCAGGTTAAATCCCACCCACTTCCGGGTTAGGCCCCGCCCACTCCGAGTACAGATACAGATACAGATAATTCAAATGGTTAACAGATACAGATACAGATACAGATAATGCTGTACTCGCTCATCCCTAATACTAATGCTCTGTTTTTTTTGTTTTATTTGGACGTTTTCACACTAGAGCTCAGTTCAGAGTCATATAATACAATTTGAAGCAGGACCGTCAGGAAGTGATGAAAGCCTTGATGTGGACCAAGTGTAAAGCAGTGTTGCTCTCACCTCAGAGCTTCTGGCAGCTGACAACCAGAAGATGCTTTCACAAGCTTTATTGTTAATATCTGTCTTTCTGTCTCTTGCTCTTTTTCTTCCTGTGTTTTAGATAATGAGAGAGTTGAGGAGTTGTTAAAGGCCATAAAACAGAAGAGCGTGACTCTAGACAACATCAGACACAACCCTCACCCACTGTGCAGGAGCCCTGCAGCTCTACGCTCAGGTCAGTTTACACTGCTTTGTGTGTGTGTGTGTGTGTGTGTGTGTGTACCTGGTATTCATCACGTTGTGGGGACCAGATGTCCCCACAAGGATAGGAATACCAGTAGATTTTGACCTTGTGGGGACATTTCTCAGGTCCCCATGAGGAAACAGGCTTATAAATCATGCACAATGTTTTTTTTTGATGAAGTAAAAGCATGCACAATCTCCTGTGAGGGCTAGGTTTAGGTGTAGGGTAGGTGTAGGGCGATAGAAAGTACGGTTTGTACAGTATAAAAACCATTACGCCTATGGAATGTCCCCATAAAACATGTAAACCCAACGTGTGTGTGTGTGTGTGTGTGTGTGTGTGTGTGTGTGTGTGTGTACGCGTGTTTGTCCATGCAGTGACTCTTGTTGTGTGAGTACACACTGTGGAGTGTTGTCAGTGTGTGAAAGCAGCTGACAGCTCCAGATGTTCATCACTGTCTGTTTTCCCAGCTCATTAGCATAACATGTACTGAGTGTTTCACTGTGTGGATGACCCTCAGGAGATGCACAGCATCTGTGTTACACTGCCAAGGATGTCTGAAATACTTCTTATGATAACTTCAAAGTCCCATCATTTGATGTTATGTTTATGAAAACACCAAACTTCAGACATTAGATTATTGTATTTATTTATTTTACAGACCTGTCATCTCAGTCTCCAGTCCAAACTGATGAGCTGCTGAATGGACAGCCCTCCAGTCCCTCCCCCTCTGTGTCCGTGCCCCAGCCCCCAGTCGAACCCCTCTCCCACTCAGATCATCACAGATCCCTCTCAGATCCCTTGAGACTGAAAGACTCTTCCTTGCCTCCTGCATTGCCTGAAAAATATCGAACCACGGACAGCATCCCAGGAAAGAGCTCTAGTCTGCTGAACAGTGTGCGACAGCCCCCGTTCACTAAAGAGAGTTCCGTTAGTGTCAACGGAAAGACCAAACCCTGGGAGAGTTTTATTGCTGAGGAGTTTGCCCAGCAGTTCCATGAATCAGTACTGCAGTCCACTCAAAAAGCCCTGCAGAAGAGTAAAGGTAATTAGCAAGTAATTAATTCAAATTCTGCCTAAGATTTTGCCATTGCTTACATCTGCTGCTTTTGTTCAGATCAATGTAAAAATCAGACCTCCATTTTTAGACAAGAAACAACACACTGTTGTAAAATTTAATTTGTTGATGGAAAATAAGCTAATGTCCTTTCTAAAAATCTAAACTATTCTGATAAGGTATTATTCACGTGTTTTGAAGAGCCCACATAACAATACTGTGCATGTTAACTACCACAGTATGGATAGACTCACTCATAAAGTACTTACAAAATGCAGAATTGCTATGCCTACACTGAAAACAACAATAACAGCAATACAGATGTTGACTTAAATGTTGCCATTGCGCTGGATTATATTGCGATTTATGATGCAGCGGCAGAAACGTAGGAAGCTGAAATGCGCAGCTTTATTCCATGCTGTCGTCTTCACCAGTCTCAATAGACATAGATTAGCAGTATATCGTTATTTTCCTTTTGACTTTCACACAACCTTGTTTCTGCAAAGACATTGAGCATGGTTTCTACAAACAACATTTGACTTATGTTTTCTGTGGCGTGAGAAAGTGACAGACAAAAAAACGGATTTGTAAAAAAAAAAATTTCACATGATTTTTTTGCTGTTTAGAGTCACTAAATATGGTATTTCCAAATGAAATATGCACAAAAATAGGATTTGGAGGGACAGTCTGAACAAGGCTAGAAATGCCAGGCACAGGGTTTTCTGAGTGAATTAAATAGAATGGGCCCATGCACCACAAAATAAGAACAGCCTTGTTTCATTTTTTTATGTCGGCAACATTTAAGGAATCATAGATGCAAAGGCTGTTGCATATGTTTGGGAGCATAATTAAGCTACCTTCTGGAATACCTAGTATTTCCATTTAAACTAGGATTCTGCCCATAGGGGCCTTTGCACCGGAGGAACCTTTTTATAGTTCCTAGAACTACTGGTTGAAGTACCCACTTTCTGGCTTGTTCGCACCGCAGGAACTACAAACAGTTTTAGTTCTAGGAACTCCATTTGGGGGAACTAAATTAGCTTCTACTTTAGAGTGTGGTCTAAAAGCAGTACTGTTGAAACTATCAGTGACGTAAGTATATGCTGATTGACCAAGCACATACAAAACACTCACCCTGTAAAAATATTTACTTCACGAACATGGAAAACTGCGATAACAACATTTACCTGTTGTCTGCAGTGTTGTGTTCTTTTCTTAGCCTCGATGATATGTAACATTGCAAGTTGTCATAGAAGATTTAGTCTCTTAGCGCATCTTTTTTGCTCTTTCAATCGGGTAAATTGTAAAAAACAGCATCCTCCATTCAACGGTTGTTTGTAAATGCTGCAATATAGTGACGCCACTGTCTGCCTGCTGCTGGTGTAAATGCAACCAGGAAAATGGCCCAATGGGGAACTTGGTTCTCTAGGAACCACCATGCTGGCTAGTTCCTGTAATTGAGTACCTAGAACCCTCTCATGTAGGCAGTAGGCAGCAAGTTACAGCATTTTTGCAGCTCAACTGGTATAGCAGTGTTTTTCAAACCTGTTCCTGGAGATACACCAACACAACATCACCAACATTATGGGTGTCTCCCTTACCGAACATATCCGTTTCAGGTCTTGGACACTTTAATAACAAGAAGGGTTTGAAACCAAGAAGTGTTTGAAAATGTGCACCTTTGTTGTGTCTCCAGGAACAGGGTTAGGAAACACTGTGGTAGAACATGGTGTTAGCAATGCAAAACCCATGGTTTGAATTCCCAGAGAACATTTTGCATAAACTGTAATAGGTTTGGGCACAGAGCATAGGTTTTAATTTTTTTTTTTATCAACACGTCTCTACCTCTATCAGGTGGGGTCTTGGTCATATCAGAACAGAACCATGCAGTGGATTCATCCGTGCATTATAATATTCCTGAGCTCCAGAGCACTCCAGGCCGGTCCAAACCACACCCACACCCTCCTTCATTGCAGCCCAACGGACAGCACTGCCCCCCACAGCCTTCTCGCCAGGAGCTCTCCACAGATGAGTCTGAGGAAGAGGATGAGGAAGATGACACAGAGGAGGATGAGCCCTCTACATCCAAGTGGCAGGGCATTGAAGCCATCTTTGAAGCTTATCAAGAGTATGCAGAAGGTAAGATGCTTGTTTAGGGGTTTGGGTTCCTCCCTATCAGTACTGTTGCATGATGGATATCGTGTTATTGTTATTGCATATCCTTAAGTTGTGGTGTGTTGGTGTATGTGATGCCTGGAGTCTTACCACATATCTTTCTCTCTGTTTGACTCTAGAGAAAAGCATTGAGCGACAAGTTCTCCACAGTCAGTGCAGACGGCTGGAGGCGCATCACTATAATCTCAGTCTAACCGCTGAACAGCTCTCACACTCAATGGGGGTAAGAAACACAAATGCTAACCTGATATTACAGGGATGCAAACGGCGCGCCTTTTGGCGGATGCCGCCTTTTTCACGGCTGTGTGGGGAACATGTGTGAATCGTGCAGATCCGATGAGTTTTTTTTTTTTTTTTTGGGGGGGGGGGTACATTGGAGTGTCAGGAAATAGGAAATAGGAAATTCTGTATTAAAATTACTAAATAAGTAAATGCCGTTACAGTCCATGAAACATAGGAAACTTATATGAAAAGAAAACAGTGAGTCAGAAAGCTGCGCACGTCAGCCAATTGGCTGCGCACTATTATCTGCTGCCAGCTGCTCTTATAGAGGAGGACGGTACCTGACGGGCCGGGCCGGGTTCGGACAGATATTTAGAAAGGATGCTCTGGTTCGGGTCGGGCTCGGTCTCATCAGCGCGATAACGCCGGTTTCACACTGCACGCGTAAGCAGGACGTAAGCAGCGCATATTTTTTCGGCGCCCATGTTAACAGATTAGAGCATTCACACCGCACGCAGAGGCGGCGCGGCAGCGCGTAGCAGGAGCAGAGCAGAAGCGTCAGTGCCGCGACCGTTTCGGCACAGAGGCTAATTTTATGGGAAGCCAAACAACCCAAAAGTGGGAAGAAACAGCGCGGTATTAAAGTGCTCGCGCCGCGCTGACATGTCATCTGCGCGGCCGACTCTACAGAGAAGGGAAGACGTGTTTGCTAGCGCCGCCCAATGGGCAGCGCGGCGCTGACAAACACCAAAAGTGGGGCGGGACTTGCTGGTTTAATTGTAATCTCAAACGCCATTGGTTACCTCCTCTATTTCAGAAGTCAGTCAAGTTAATAACTTAATGTTGTATGAAAAATTTAAATATAACCTTTAACCATTCCAATAACCATAGAAAAGTGTCATTACAACCTAAAAAGAGGGTTTATGTCCTGGGTTTATGGGTTATTAGTTATTATAGAAATTAATACAATATTAAATAATTAAATAAAAAATATGCGAAGCTGTCTACGCTAGTCTGTGCGCGATGTAGACAGCATTCAAAATAAGTTAATAATAAATATTACATAAAGTACATTAAATAAAATAAGCCCACAATAAACATTTTATGCAGGGTTCGAATTACAAAGTGGCTTTCGGGGGAGCCCTATTTTCCGATCCTGCCTGACTGACTTTAACGCTTTTGGTGCATGTACGGGCATTTGAAACAATAGGTTTACAGTAAACCTATTGTTTACTTAGTAAACCGTTTACTTCAAAACGCAAGCGTCAGTCAGTGTTGTCAGTGTTAGGGCAAACAGCTCTGTCCACGGTTCTGAATCAACCGCGCTTAGGCCTACATCATGCATTGCAAATCATGATGAAAACAGAATAACTCACATAACAATCATAAAAAAAAAAGTAGCTGGTGCGCTGTCATCACTCCTCTTCGTTTGTTTTGTAAATCCAAATTGACTGAGTTTTGGCTGCTTTCTTTTTGACATTCTTATTAGTATCCACAGAGTGTTCCAAAAAACGAATAAAGTATGTTTTGAACTTGAAGTTAAGCTAACATTCAAATACCAACTCAGTGAGAAGTTCAAGTGGTGACGTAAACGTAGTAATTTCAGTGCAGTGCCGCCACGCATGGATGGTCAACGCAGGAGACAGCGGAAAATAGTGTTCGGAAATAGTAATGTAATGAGCTAGCCTAGAATCTAGACGCGCCCCTAGCGGCAGCAAATTACATTTGCTTCCAAGGGCAGTCTAGTTACTCTCCGTTCACTTGAGATTTCTAAAAATCCAAAATCGACCGGGCCAATCACGAGTCGGTGGGCGGGTTTAACATGATGACGACTGACGTGCGACCATAAGTTCCGTCAGACATTCTCTGGTTCTGTGAATTATGCGTGAGAAATAGAGCGATGGCTCTATTGAGGATGAATGGATGAATAATACGTTGTTTATATTTATTGAGTTTAAACGTGAAAATGTCTAGTATTATTGTATTAGTGTACTGTGATTAAAGAGGATCACAATGCTGAAAAAGCATGTTTGGATTTTAAATCAAAGTAACGGATAAATGTTGTGTTTGTGGTAAAGAGCCGCGGATCAGTTACGGACGCTGTGTGAAAGCAAAACGAGTCCGTGCTGCTTTTGCACCACATACATAACGCACACGGACTGCAGACGCACTGTAGACGGAGTATGTGTGAAACAGGCGTCAGACATTCTCTGGTTCCGTGAATTACGCGTGAGAGATAGAGCGATGGCTGCCGCTAGCGAACAACTTTCTTTCGAATCGACTTTGGCCGCCACTCTGAAAGACTTGAAGTTAAGCTTTTCCACAACACACATGCAAGGAACTCGCTTTTCCGTCGCTCTGACTACGTAGTACGTCACCTTCTTCGTTGCTCTGATTGGTTGTAGCGCTATCCTATTGCGTGGAGAGGGAGTTTGAAAGACAACCGTTTATCCCACCCCTCTGGTTGAGCTCTGTCTATGGAGAGTGCCCAGACCCTACATTTATGTGGGTCTGGCTTGTCAGGCTAGTAATGAGCGAATAAACACACAACATTGACACGTTTTTAATATCATCATTTATTTCAGGAACCTTAATGTAGGCCTACAGAAAATCAAAATCTATATGCGACACAAAAAATGGAAAGTGTTTTAGAGCTCCCCCTAAATGTCTCAAAGTAGGCTTTCAGGGGAGCCCGGGTCCTTTTCAGGGGAGCCGAGCTCCCCTTAGCTCCCCCGTAATTCGAACCCTGATTTTATGCATCCCACAGTCTTGCAAGTTCATTAACTGACCCTCTTTTTTCTGTAATATTTGTATCATTCGTTTATATTCGTTATTTTTCCTTTCATTTCGATCTCCTTACTTAAAGTTTGAATGTAAATGATACTGTAAATGATCGACAATAAAGCTTTGATTATGCTATATGACTGTGATTTTTACTGGAATGCAGTTTAAAGATTGAATTTAACATATATTTTATTTTGTTTCTTCTAATTAATAGACTAGCCTATAAATATATAGTAGTTCAATGACGAGTGAATTATTCACGTAGTTTCATTTGTAAATAATTTTATTGTCACAGTACATCAAATAAAATAGGCCTACAAGACATTTATCCATCGTTCTATTAACTGATAGTTTTTTCCATATTGTTATTATTATTATTATTATTTATATATTATATATTTATTAGTATTTATGCCCATGTATGATGATAAATAAGCTGTTTTCATTTACAAATGAAACTACAATGATTCATTGACACCTCAGTGAAACACTAGTGTTTAAATAGGCTAGTCTATTAATTAGACGAAACAAAATAAAATATATGTTAAATTCAACCTTTAAACTGCATTCCAGTAAAAAATCACAGTCATATGTCGAGCATTTACACTATCATTTACATGTAGAATGTTAAGTAAAGAGATCGAAATGAAGGGGGAAACGACTATAAATGAAAATATATGATATTTGCTGCGGGAGCACGGGCTTCGATAATCTCACTCCTTTTTGACCATACCTCTGTTTGCATCCCTGTATTAAGATTTTAACATGCATTTCACATTTGTCTCCTATAACCGCTTGTGTTCGATCATGTCTCCATGCCAGAAATATTAGACCAGATCCTGTTTGAAAATATCTGTTTTGTCAGGCATCCGAACAGATATCTGGTCCTCCCCAGATGATGTTTCTTATGTAACGTGTGCATGTTTTTCTGTAGGAGCTGATGGCTCAGAAGCAGAAGCTTGCGGCTGAGAGGGAGAACCTACAGGCAGAGCTGGAGCACTTTAAGAAGTGCCTGACGTTGCCGCAGAGCCCCTGGTCTAGGGGTCACTTCAAGGGCTATCCACCCAGGTGACACTCTACGGCACCAACGACCACCCACTCGGACAACTCACCACATCCCTTACAAATCCCCATACCTAGACTCATGCTCAGTCCACTCCGAGAGCCTGGAGAGTGATGGTGAGGAACAGAAGATCTGGCCCACAAATTTGCCATCCACTGACCTCCCCTCCAATGCCATCCTGTGGGCAAAATCACGCATGAACACATGTCAAAGCCTCCAACTCGCAGGGACAGCCATACTGCATCGTGTAGAGAGAAAACGGCAGTCAAAATGCAGCTCAGCCCACCTGCCATATCTTTATCATGGAGGTCATGCCTAGAAATGCACTTAAAGACAAAAAAAACCTGAAGAACTATCTGGAGGTACTGTGTATGACAGACTACTCTTTACGTCTAGGGAAGGAAAAAAAACATCAAATAAATAAAGGAAAATGTTTTATTTCAAGATTTAGAATAAAGTTTTTTAAAGAGGTGCTTCAGCATTGTATTGTAAATAATTTCAAAACAACAACGAAAAAAAGAATTTTGTATGTTTTTAATTACTTAAATCATTGTTCTTTGGAAGAAAAAAGCCTGCCATTTTTTTTCTAATATATTAATGCTTTTGGGCGTTAAGCAAAAGGTTTACTTTTAGTGTTTGCTCTGCTGCTGGTCAGAATAACCCTTTCAGGACTCGTGGAGTGATGACATCACTTCCTTTTTGCCTGAACTACAGTAGTAACGGCCCCAGGACCTACCGCCAACATTTTTCCCTCAAGGCCAAGCATTACAGGATAACTTGAGCCCTGCATTCTGATGACATACCCACTGATATGTAGGACCCAGGACGTCTACTGTCTTTTATCATTGGCTAGTGGTTACCCGTCTCTCAAAGTTCCAGAGTGCTACACTGAGTTGTCTTTTTTTGTCATGAAGCAGCATGCAGCCTCTTTTTGGATTTCTGTTTCATTAAATTAAAGGGCGTTTGTACTAGAATGTGATATTCTGAAATCTGTATCTCACCTGTGTGCACAGAGAGCTCAAGCGATGACAGTCTGTCAGGAACTGACATGCACAAAAATTAAATCCATAAATGTTGTTGTACAATAAGAATTATAATTTGTTTGATATACAAAACATTTTTGCCATTGACAATTACTGTGCCAAAGTTTCAAAGGTGGCATGCCAAAATGTTGAAAGCAAAGCTTGATCAAGTTGAAGAATTGAGTCAGTCCTGCTGAGAGTTAATTGGAAAAGTGCAAAGGTTTTTCCAAAAAAAAAAAAAAAAAAAAAATTCTGCTCTGCCCGAAGATGTTCTTGTTTGCCAAGTTTTTTTTTTTTTAAATATCCGTTGCTTATGAATGACGCATTTTAACATGACCACGAGTCGTTGACAAAAACCATTAATATGGGCCTTAAATGAACTCTGACTGCCTGTAATATCTTTAATTTTCTACCTTTTTTATATTATGCTCTTAGATGATGTAGAATCTGGGAATGACACACCTGTTTGTTTTCCTGCCACTTAATCCAACCCCCATCACGTGTGCCGTATGTATCTGATGTATACAGCACCGCATACAGCATGCAGTTATAGACAGACCACACACGCCATTTTTGATCAGAATTTAGTGCAAGGGTAAAACACAGAGGTGTCTCAAATGCATCTTTGAAGCACAGGTGAGGAGTTTGCTTGCACTGTCATTTATATCGGCTATGCTGACCCAGAGCAGGCGTGCCATCAGTTTGATCACTTTGTGTGTGTGTGTGTGTATCTGCTTCACATGAAGCACTACCACTGCCTGATGAGGGCATATACATACCTGCCCAACACACGCGCACATACTCTGTCACGCCCAAACTCAATGGAGGATGTTAGATGCTGTGAAACCATGGGGTTTTTATGTTTGTTTTCTTTTTTGTTGTTTTCTTTTTTATGTACTTGTTTGAATTCATTGTAATGTAATATATTCTTTGTTGAGTGTAGTAATTAGGTATTTATGGATATATTGCTGTAATTTCAGACAAAAAAATTAAATATTGCAAAAATGTGTTTGCTGTGTTTTATTTTTTTATTTATACTTCACAGGGCCTACCCATGGTCACAAATCTCAGACTTCCAGGTCAAAATATATATTTGTCAGAACTCAGAATCAATCTTTGGCCTCAGGTGATACACAAACTTGACAAATACCCACACTACTACACTGCTTAGAGATCACTAGTGAGATCAATTCAAAACACTATTACAAAAACCTCCTTGTGCAAATCAGGAATCATTCTGCAAGTCATTCTGTCATTCTGAATGGGAACATAGTTAAACCTGCAAAATGAGGGCATTTTTGCATAGAGTTTTGTAGAAAACATTGGTCAAATTGAAACGTGAAAACAGGTGAAATATTAAAAGTTTGGAGAACTGATAAATCAGTTACAGTGTGTTATCAAGAAAAACGTAGTAATGTAGAAGCAGCAGTATTTCATTAGTTTCAGTCACAAGAAAAGTACAAATTGAGGTAAATAAATTTATTTAGAAAAGAAAGCATCTGCTACTATTTACATCCCAAGCCACAGCAGTGGTCACAAGTTTAGATATGACTCCATGAATACAGTCAACAGTAAAACATTTTCAGATATCTACTTCAGAACAGAAAAGCAAGATTCAGTCTTCCTACATACGGCTGAAAAAACGACAGATCAGTCTGGTAGAGAATTTTTCCATTATTTGAGAACATCTCAGTAGTCCTGACTTCTGCCTGGCTGCAGGTTTGAGCGCAGTTTGTACATGTAGTTCAGAGAGTCCAGCAGAAATGAGCGTGTGGTGTTGATCTCCATTAGTGTTAGATTATCCAGCTAAAGAGATAAAGAGAATGAGAGTTTATCAAACAACTGACATCTCAATCTGACTAAATCACACCAGTTAAATAGAATAATAAATCTGAGAGATTAACACCCAGGCTTTATTAGGCCTGGTTTTACCCCTGGGAGAAAGGGGTTAGCAGCACAATTAACCATGACACTCCTTCTCTTCATTAACTGTGCTTGCATTTTAAAGCATTGTATTCTCGGGGCTTTCTTTTGTAGAGGATGAAATTCAACGTATATTCAGTAGGGATGTAATGAAACAGGGTTTCTGCAGGTATCATCAAATCTAATTTAATGCTCGGTCAATCTCGATCGGTCCTTTCTTCAACGTAGATATTCAGGTAGGGAGCATCTTTTGAAGGAAACCTACTGGGTCATCCCCTTTTCAGCCCTGCAAGAGCCCCACCAGACGCACATTATTACAGTGAGACCTTCATCTGTCGCATCTCACCCTGGATCTTGTCAACCTTTGATATCAAGTCTCATACCGTGTTCATTTGAGATTGTGCTTCTTGGCGGAGCTCTATCAACGATGATTTAACATCTTCCATGGCCACTCGTATAGCTTTCTGAACCGTTGTTTCAAGCAAGATTTGCTGTTTCGAAAGCGTCTCGGCAATGGCGTCAATCAGATTAGCTTCGGTGCTAGCTAGCTTCATCTTTTTCATCCCGGAGGGGGTTGTGGACGGCGAAAAGTCCTGTTTTATGTTTCCGTGCATTAAGCTGACACTATTGCAAACAGAAAATACTGACTGTCGGGTACTAATAAAGGAGAAAGGGTGTCAATGATTGTCTTCTGGACAACTGTCAGATCAGCAGTCTTCCCCATGATTGTGTAGCCTAGTGAACCAAACTGAGAGACCATTTTGAAGGCTCAGGAAACCTTTGCAGGTGTTTTGAGTTGAGTAGCTGACTGGCATGTCACCATATTCTAATTTGTTGAGATTGAGAGAGGTTTTTGTTAAATGTCAGCCAAAATCAGACTTAAACTACTTCAGTCTGTGTGCATTGAATTTATTTAATACACGAGTTTCACAATTTGAGTTAAACTAATTCCTGAAATAAATTAAGTTTTCCACAACATTGTAATTTATTGAGATGCACCTGTGTATTATTTTTGCTTTACACTACAATAGGGAAAATTACAATTCTTCTTTCCTAATTTCTACACTTGAAAGAGATATTTTGTATTTTGATTGCAGTTACATTACCCATTTAAGCCACTAGCTGTCAGCTTTTATTTTGATGGAAACGACAGTAGAGCTTTTATTTTGATGGAAAACTCTCCAGTAAAAACAGGCTTTCAAAAACGAGTCTCACTACAAATCTAGTGAAATGCTGTAATCATCTGCCCCGAAAATAAAGCATAACTGGTGGCTGTGAGAGCTTCGCTTTGAAACGCACAGCGAAAACAGCCTTGATGAAGGGCTTAAGCCATATTGGGCTTTCAGTTTTAGTTCGGTTGACAGATACTGTGTCAAAGTATAATGCCCCAAAACACAACTTTAAAGACCTTTTATGTTAGAACAAGAAGTTTAAATATATTTTTAAAACTACACTAATTATTAAGAAGTTCAGCGATCCATATATACCATCCAGAATTCACTTCCAAAATATTCAGTTTAAAAATATGAACTGAAATATTCAACAGGCAATTTCCAGTTCCTTTTATTTCTTGTGTGTGAATATTTTGTGTGAGTGATACATTTTTTAATTGAATTATTCACAGCTCAAATATATGATTCACTGTTAAATTTCATCCCCCATAAAATGCAAGCTCTGAAAATGCAATGCATTATAATGCAATGCATTTTTATTAGTGCAATTCAGCATGCTTTCTTTGTTTCAAAGACTTTCAAAGATTCTTTTTGCCTCCACCAAAGAAACCACACTCATAAATAGCAATTTGTCATCGTGTGAGTTCATCATACACCTATCACAATATATCTGTGGTTCTGATTCACTCATGTCAACAAGTCGCAAAAACTAGCAGTTGTGTTTTACCTGCGCGTGTGCCTCCTGCTGGCTGATGAAACTGTCTGCAGAAAGTCTTAGTTTGGCCACGCGGGTGTCCCAAATGTCCTTCACCAGGGTTCGGATCTCATCGGCTTTGGGGATGTTATCTGCAGCACTGCACAAACAGAAAAACTATTTTAATAATATTTCAAAGCAGAAGCATAAGTGTGCATGAACCGTATAGTTAGTTTAAACTGAATTATCATGAAGATTGCAAAAAATATGAATGATTGTTACAAGCAGCCAATTAGCTTTGTGTATTGTTGAAATGTTTACCATGCTTTCAAAGAACATACATTTGATCAAAATGCTGTGGATTATATGTCAAAAAAGCAGCAAGAACTTATACTGACAAAGATCTTCTACATTGTAAAAGAATGAAGAACATTGATTTTCCAACGTCTGTCAGGTTTAAGCACAATTTTTTAAGAGATAGACACACAAAATGGCTTGCTTGTCAATCTTTCTAGGCTTTAGCTTACATCATAGCCAAAAAAAAAAAAAAAAAACATTTGAAAGCTATTTAAGCAAAAAAAAAAAAAAAAAAAAAAAAAGCTGTTGTGGTTTCTATATTTTTAGCCAGTTTTCTTTTTTTGCCAAAAAATTATGACGTCAAGCAAAACTTAGATTCTGATTGCATGTGGTCTTTCATCTAAAGACGCTGAAGGTGATCTGGTACTCACTGGTTAAGTAATAATTTGGTTAGCTCCATGTAATATGGACTCGGAATGGGAGTGAAAGTGTCTAGTTTTCTCTCCTGTTCACGTATCTCCTCTAGTTTGTCTGGAAATGAAAGGATCATCTGTGTTTAGAGATGGTTTCAGGAAAGATGATATCCCAGCACAGACATGTAATATAACTTACCGGTATCCATCCACTCTGGAGGAACTATCCTGCATTTCTGTCTTTGTTTAAGATTGAGGGCCAACCACACAGGAACTTCCACTGGCAAACCCGGGTTAAACGGACCCAAATCTCCCTAAAAAATGAGTTGATTAATGTGCGACTTAATTATAATATTGCAAAATGTTTAATGCACAAAAACATGGGCCAAAATAGCCAGGGTCTGGTTGCAGATAAAGTTTATGACTCAATTAATTATTTGGATTAATCTGTTTTTAAACTTTTATAAGTGTTGATTGAGGTTTTGGGGAAACCTATTTCTTCCCCCATTTTGTCATAAAATGTGTTTTTGCTTTCTGTAATTCAATGTGTCAATACCATCAGAGTTTATCATGTTTAGTATTTAAAATAAGCTAAACATTAACAACAAATGGCCAGCATTTCCTTTTTAAAAAATACTCAATGGTTTCAAACTGTATTTAACTCTGAATTCAAGATATTGCTATAATGCAATATACACGTGTGTGTGTTTATGTATATCACTGGTGACAACTCTAGCTATTAAAAGACATTAAATTACCAAAAACACGACAGTATTAATAAGACATTCATAAATACTGATTAAATATCTAGTTAATTTGATAAGACACGAGTGCAGACAACAACAAAACGCATAATAAAACAGCTACACATCGACTTAAAATAATATTAATCAAAAAAAGCAGTATGAAGTTTTCATATGTACTCACCCCAATCAAATAGATTTTGTCAAGACTAAAGTTCGGGATGATTTTTACCATCTCTTTCTCTGCGAGAAACTCTACCTCTGCTGGATCCATTCTGCTGTGGCAGTTTTCCCGCGTAACTCAGACGTGCGTCAATGACGTCAAGGAGGCGAGGCAACCAAAGCCGCTCTGAGGCAACGCTTTAGCGCTGCCCTCTAACGTTCATTCTTGGACCTGCAGTTGTATATTTATATACAGTGCACAGCATATGAGTACACCCCCTTGCATTGTCCTTAAGTATACTGCTATGACCCTTGGCACTAAATGCACAAGTTCATGACAAATTGTCACATCTGTCCTGTTTAACTCCTGGAGGACGACCTCCTTAAATGCCTTGGTCTTATGAGAAGTATTGCTCTACAAATCCCTCACAGCTGCTCAAGAGTGTTAAGATTGAGTGAAATACATGTCCACTGAAGGATTTTCACTTTGGGAGAATCTTCATTGTTATGTTGAAAAAATGTAGGGGATGAGAGGGTAGCATCTTCTGTTTCAGTTTTTTATTGCATCACACAGTGATGTGTGAATTGATGAAAGGGTTGATAAAGCACAACTCCTTCACACTTTAAGTAATCATACTCATTTACTACCACGCCACTGTGGGAAGCAGACACTTCTTACTGTACTCCTCTTCTAGCAACAACAACAACAAAAAAAAACATTTTGGATGCTGTTCAATCCAAGATGATTGACAAGAGGAGCCTCAAACTAATATTAATATGCCAGCATTTTAGTGAGTACATAAATCATGACCTTTAAGTTATAAATCATAGTTACTTTAAGTTTAGGGCAGAGCATACAAACACCTACTAGGCTATTCTAGGCAGACTTGTATGGGCGGCATAAACCCTCATTCGCACCACTGGGGAAAACTCCCTATGTGTTATACATGTAAATAAATTTGCAATCCATGCTTCTGAATTTGGGGACAAAATTAATCAATTAGGCCATCAATGAAATTAATTTTTATGCAAGTTACTAAACACTGCCTATTTATAGCTGTAAACCATCATATTTCTTCATCATGTCCTTCAGTCATTTTTAAATTGACTGGGGAGAAAAAAGATATTAACTGTGTAATGTCAATGCTTTTTATGTTTAATAATGTTTGTTCATGTGATGCAGGGATTCCCAAACTTTTTTTTTAATTAGCCCTCTGACCTCAAATATTTACTTTAGGTACCCCTGATATTTCACAGTGACAATTTCATTAATTCATCAGCGCATTTTCTTGTTTGAACATGGTTCTTTGATGTTGATTAATGAAAAAAAAAGTAAGAAAACTATTTTCAGGATATTTAATTTAGTAAAATCCAAATAAGCTTTACGCATCTTTATTAGAAATTGTTAAACAATGTTTTTTAAGCTTGTTCGATTAATTATAAACCACATATGCCTTGGTAAAAGAGTTAAGTACTTATTGAAGTACTTACTGACTGCTACTTTTGATACTGATATCCACTCTGTTCAGGGACTCATTTTTCCAATTCTGTTTGTCAAATATCCTTGAAATTTGTTCCACTTATGTCTCCGTTTTTTTCCTGTTCATACAAATATTTACACATTAGGAGACATTTGATGGAAAATGTTTCCTTTTTGGATGAGTTTGTTGTACACAGATCCAACCAAGTTTAAGGAAGTTTTATTTTTCAAGAAGTCAGAAGTGCCGGTAATTAAAACGCCATTAAGAACATGAATGAACCACTTAAAAATAATTTTGAATGAATGTTTGTGCATAAAAAAACATCATCAGTTTGTGTCAGTGATTAAGATTGTTCCAGCAAGGTACATAGCCAAAGAACAGATGACAGAGAAAAACAGCGTACGTAGCAAAATGTTTATTAGGCCACTGATTTTCTGGAGCTCAACCATTCAACTACACATACTGTGACAATAGTCTCAGCAAACTACCATCCAATTATGCCTTTTCTTGTTTAAGGTTTATACAGAACATGTAGCGTGAGAAGCTCTGTTAAATTGAGGATACATTTGTGGTCCATTTAATGGTACTTGATCATTTGTATGTTGCATTTAGTATGCTGCAAAGTACTGCATCCACTGAAGTACAACCATGACTACAACTTCAATTCTGTAATTAAAATCTGATACATTTAAACCTTTTTCTCATCAAACTGAACACCTGCAAACTACTAACAGATTTTCATCTTTTGTAGCATTTTTGCATGTTCAATATTGACCCAACTTGGCCTTTAATGCATCAGTAAGTTTTAAAAGATTTCATGATTGTTTTCCTATTCTATTTTCCCAGATTGAATAAAATGCAAATGATAAATAAAAGCAAATTCTTCATTCCTTTATATTTGGTTATATTTGTTATTGTTATTTCATTTCTAAATAACCTTGTGAAACTACCTTAAGGATGTATCAAGGGCAGATTTCGTAGAAATTATAGTCCATGGCTTAGTACAAATTGCATTATGAAAATTAGTTAATAACAATCTGCTATATAATTTATATAATCTGAGTAGTTTTTGATTACTTTTAGATACTTTTTGACCCAACTCGTTTATCACATAGATTTCATTATTTGAATATAAACAGAAAGAAAATACATTCCAACATTTAACATCACATTACATCATGGTTTCCGAAACTGGGGGTTGTGAAGGAACTGCAGAGGGTTTGTGAGTTGATGAAAAGCTAATAATTAACAATCATAACAATGTTAAAATAATAATAATGATGATGAAGATAATAATAAAAACAAAATAAGACACTTGAGCACTAAAAAAGATGAAATATTTTATTTACCTTAATGTCATATTACCATCATTGAACTGTTAACATGCAAACGATGTTAAATTATTAAAATATTAATTTAAAATTTCAGGGGTACTTCAAGTAGGTTTCAGATTTTAAATATTTTTGTCCAGATTTCGAAAATCAACAGTAAGTGAAAGTCACTGGATGTGATAAAGAACGTGTTTTACAGCTATATGATTATGATATTCGATATAATGCAAGTACTTAATTTTTTAAAATCTGATTACATAATCCAGATAACATGTAATCAATTAGCTACTACTCAGCTCTGCTTATGTTAATGCAGGTAGCTGGTAACGTTAATCGTCAAACAGTTAATCTTCCTCAAACACAAAGTGTAAAATTATGTTTTGCTTTTATTTTCAATCATAAAATCAAAAAAAATTTGCAATGCAACGACATAAAAGCATTTTTAAGCATTACATGTCTGTCCAAATACTTTTGGGGTCAATGCTTATGCTGTTTCCCTAAAGGAGGGAGTGTTTTAGTTATATTACGCTACTGCACTACAGACAGCTGAACTCTTAGAAATTAGTTTAAAGTCATTTGGAAAAGCAAACATGTTTTTTTATTCATTTTTACAAAACTTTACAATCATAAAGACCTCATACCTAAGGTCTATTCCTTTGTTTACTGAAAAATCTGAGCCAAAAATACTTATTCTTCCACCATTAACAAATTATTGGTCTGCTGCAAACATAAAAGCATTCTCTTATCTTATAAATCAATATATTCATTTCTACACTTAAGTAAAACATTTTCATTTGAGCAATTTAAGTAGTTAAAAAAAGTAAATAACCATACCTGTAATTTAAACTAAAGATTCTTTCCAAACAAGGCGGGAAATGACCATATTAATCAATTAGTTAAATTAAATAAGACTAGTTTGATAGCATCCAAAATTGTACACGAGTCTTATACAAACTATAACATGAAAACAGGTATAAAATCTATATGACATCGGACTCCTGGAGTCACCTCAGTGTTTTCAAACATGAGGATGCAGCACTTGCTCCACTTACTCTTTCGGAAATCTTTCTTTTTAGTGAGAGAGAGCATGTCACTAACAGTACTGAAAACAGGTCAGATATGCATCCCATTTAAGCACTGATGGTTTGGTTAGGTGGACAGAATCTCTGGATAGCTTCAGCATAAATGTAAGACAGATTTATTGATCTCAGGGTTGGTCCAGTCATTTCGTAAGTCATCCAGATGGTTGTCAAAGTCTACAAGACTCTCGTATGATTTGCTTTCGAGAAGAGCCGCTGTGATCTTCTGTGCCTCTATCCAATCCTCAAAGCAGTCACTGCAATTTAAAGAAAATTAGACAAAGCATTGAACTTTAGTTTTTAGCTTTTTTCCCAGTCTCATTATGTGACAATGACATTACACCTCCATTGTTACGTACCGTATTGGCCCGAATATAAGACATTTGAAAAAACTTGGTCATCTTATATTCAAGGTCTAGACTTTGACATGTCAATAAAACACCCACAACAATAGGTCAAATACACGTAAAACGAGTGTGCCAAGAAATATGTAATGTAATGTGTGTGTGTGCTGTAATGTTGCAAGTGAAAAAAAAAGAAAAGAAGAAGAAAAAAAAGTTTACAGCAGCACGAGTCGAGACTGTCTTGTTCGCCTGATGGAACCAAACTTCTTGTGTAAGTGATTTTAAAACATAAGACAGAACCCAGATTTGAAGACTACAGTAAGATTTCACTTCTACCGTTTATGAAATTTTGGTAGGCTACTATGAGATGGATAGCCTAATTGTTATATAATTCAGATGGGCTACCTGTTATTTTTAATGGCATACCAAAAAGGATTTAAATGTGATTGTTAGTTCATTTTAATAGTATTTACCATTAGCCTGGAAAAATCCAGACCCTAATCTATTAAGATTAAGGGTCTGGCATTGAGCAATGAAAAGGACCTAACTCGAGGGGCGGCACCAAGCGTGCATTTGAAATTCTCACTGCACGCAATTGGATAACGCCACGACCAATCACAACAATACATGGTGTGACGTATCCAGAGCGACGGTGAACATATAAGAGTGGATTTCAATGTTATAACATAAACAATGTGACAAGATTAATAACTATTAATTACGACAGCCGAATCAACCTCATAAAACAATTAGGTCCGATCAAACTATGCATTATATCAACTAATATGTGAATGGACACTAGCGTTTCATTCAGCAGCGAGACATATCGTCCTGTTCCAGTTAAGCTACTGCATTACTATTGAATAGTTCAGTTTTTCGTTACAATAAGTTTACCAAGTGACTTTTACCATTTGTAAATGAGATAGACCTCATCCACCACAATCCCGATCAGGTTGTCCCGGTAGACCTTGTTCGATAACATTTATCGCCACTTCTTTTTTAACAGCCAGGACTCGAGACTGCTGAATGCTATCTGGCATTGCCCGCTTCTGATCTGTTCCTCTTCGTGGTCGCCCCATATACTTAACTACCAGCGGAGCTAACTGATAAATGAAACTCTTGCCGTATCCAGTCGGCAAAACAGCAAAAACGTCCTTCTTGCAAAGGAACGATTCAAGTGCGATTTTCTGTTCCTCTTTTAAATGAAAAGCCAAGTCTAACTCGGTCATTGTAGTGGCCAAAGCCGTTTCAAATAGGGATGCTCATATTAAACGTTTAACCGTTAACCAACAGTAAGAATTTTAACCAATTATTACTATCAGTTAAACGGTTTAAAAGGGTTTTTTTTTCTATTCTTTTTTTTTTTTACGTTTGCTGCATGGTGAAAGAAATAATGCTATTTGTAAGTTATCTGTTTACTCACGTGCGCGTGTCGACACGTGCAGTGTGGCTGTACAGACATATTTCGCTTCACCTTTACTTAGTAAACAGATGTAGTATATGCAACTCAATGGCAAGTGGCGTTATTGGGTTATCAGAGAGTGAATCCGTGAGTGAATGTATTCAAATTCTGAATGAATTATAGTCTAGAAAGTGCGCAATAGGCGCTCCCGTTACAATCACTGGAAAGCTATCACTCATCCTAGAGTAGTTCATCGCAATCTCAAGTTATTAAAAAGTAATAAAATAACCTTTACACTGCACAATTAATCTCTTATTTAATATAATGCCAACACTTTCTTTGTTTTAATAAGAGAGTTCGCGAAAGTGTAGAAATCAGCAAAACTGAAACCGGCACTTTGGTTGGTGAGTGGATTGTAACATAGCCTCCTCTGATTGGCCACAGTGATAATCAAATCAACATACATGTCTGTGATTGGCTATTGCTGAACGCTGTAAAACACGCGCTTCTCCACACGCATATGACAGTGGATGGAAGTCCCGAACCGCAAATTGAAAGGATTTTTGTGATGGTGTTTTTTTCGCGGGTCTAAGAGTTAACAGGTCCTGGATATCCGTACAGCATGTGGACATGTTAAAAACTAGGCACACTGAGGTATTGGCTGACCTGCTATATATTTTAATGTCCGACGAGAGGAATAAGACCGGTACAGTTCTTCAAAGCGCATAAAAGGATTCAGTGTGTTTTGTCATCTTAATTAGGTAGTTATTTAATTTATACATATTTAGTGTAGGCCTATTTATATTATTCTTTTTTTAATTCAGATTTTCTCTGTTCTCAGAACCGCTGCTGATGCGTGATAATTTAAGTATATGTCAATACAGTTTTTGTTGTTGCTCTGTATGCTGCTGTTTGCACGTTAAAGTAAAACATTTGCTTGTATTTTTAATGTATCATCACAGATACTCGTGCAGTATTTTTATTTTAAACTAATTTATTATTCTAATTTTATCAGTTAACGGTTAATGTTCGGATAACGAGCAACGGTTGTCGGTCAGGAAAATTAACCGAAATGAGCATCCCTAGTTTCAAACAACTGTTTTTCATCTGTAGATCTCTTTCAATGTTTACTAATGATTCCGGACGTCGCAGTGCTGTCATCATCAGCTTAGCTCGCCTCTGGCCCGCCTACATCAGATACACCGATTTGATTGGTTCCCAGAATTGCTTACGTATTGCAGGAACATGCATCATTGCTCGATACCAGAGTGTCTTGCAGAGACAATTCAAATTGTGCTCTCGCGAGACCTCTGGATTTCCAGGGTAATTTACCATACCTTCAAAACAAAAATTAAAAATAGGAAAAATATGCAACATGAAAATTATTTAGGAATTGTTTTTTTTCTTTATAAAACACAATTTGGTTTGGTAGGTACATCTTGAATCATCTTATAATCAGGGTCGTCTTATATTTGGACCAATACAATAATTATTTTATGAGTTCATATACAGTATGTCAGTAATGAAGCATCAACACTGGGGCACCCACTTGAATTGCATTCACAGAGATGGATTCCTTTTTTTTTTTATCTTTTGTGTGTGTGTGTGTGTGTGTGCACGCGTGTTCATCTGAAGAAATAAAATGATATTAAATGTTACCTTTTCATTTCTGTGTGGAGAATCCCTTTAACCAGCGTTGTTAGAAATGAACAAATAAAAATGTTTTAAAGGAATAGTTGATGTTAATCTGCTTATCCCTAGGGCATCCAAGATGTGGGCGACTTTGTTTCTTCAGTAGAACACAAACGAAGATTTTTAACTCAAACCATTGCAATCTGTCAGTCATATAATGGCAGTCAATGGGCACCAAATCCTTAAGAGTAAAAAAAAAAAAAAAGACATTCAACTTTATTGAGCGCGTTCACAATAGCTGGCGCGTGACGGCACTCACTAAATTCCAGGGGTTTCATTACCACGACGTAAAATGGGCGTTTCTGGGGGCGTTAGGAAAACGCCCCTTTCTAAAAAAAAAAAAATAAATATTAAGAGAGGTCACCGATCATGCGCAGTAAGTCAGTTTTTTTGCGCGGGCATTTCAAAACCTAGGATCAGCACTGATGGATAATGAAGGACAAAACAGTCATACAGGTTATTTTTATGTTTTAAAATCTTACATTTAAACGATTTTCGAAAACAAATAAACAGCCGTTATAGAAATGTAAAAAGTGTAGCGTCTATTTACGAAAATTAATCATGGTTTACAATCGTATCGTGGACAGGTATTTCAAGACACTGTATATGAATATAAATATGAAGGGTACGAAACCCCTGCGATCGTGGACAGGTATTTCAAGATACTGTATATGAATATAAATATAAATATTAAGTGTATCTGGCACGAAACCCCTGCGACTGTGGACAGGTATTTCATGATACTGTATATGAATATAAATATGAAGTGCACAAAACCCCTGCGATCGTGGACAGGTATTTCAAGATACTGTATATGAATATAATTATGAAGTGTACCTGGCACGAAACCCCTGCAATCGTGGCCAGGTATTTCAAGACACTATATATGAATATAAATATTAAGTGTATCTGGCACGAAACCCCTGCGATCGTAGCCAGGTATTTCATGATACTGTATATGAATATAAATATGAAGGGCACGAAACCCCTGCGACCGTGGACAGGTATTTCAAGACACTGTATATGAATATAAATATGAAGTGTATTTGGCACGAAACCCCTGCGATCGTGGCCAGGTATTTCAAGACACTATATATGAATATAAATATTAAGTGTATCTGGCACGAAACCCCTGCGATCGTGGACAGGTATTTCATGATACTGTATATAAATATGAAGTGCACGAAACCCCTGCGATCGTGGACAGGTATTTCATGATACTGTATATAAATATGAAGTGCACGAAACCCCTGCGATCGTGGACAGGTATTTCATGATACTGTATATAAATATGAAGTGCACGAAACCCCTGCGATCGTGGACAGGTATTTCAAGACACTGTATATAAATATAAATATGAAGGGCACGAAACCCCTGCGAACGTGGACAGGTATTTCATGATACTGTATATGAATATAAATATGAAGGGCACGAAACCCCTTCGAACGTGGACAGGTATTTCATGATACTGTATATGAATATAAATATGAAGGGCACGAAACCCCTGCGAATGTGGACAGGTATTTCATGATACTGTATATGAATATAAATATGAAGTGCACGAAACCCCTGCGAACGTGGACAGGTATTTCATGATACTGTATATGAATATAAATATGAAGTGCACGAAACCCCTGCGAACGTGGACAGGTATTTCATGATACTGTATATGAATATGAAGTGCACGAAACCCCTGCGAACGTGGACAGGTATTTCATGATACTGTATATGAATATAAATATGAAGGGCACGAAACCCCTGCGAACGTGGACAGGTATTTCATGACACTGTATATGAATATAAATATGAAGTGCACGAAACCCCTGCGAACGTGGACAGGTATTTCATGATACTGTATATGAATATAAATATGAAGGGCACGAAACCCCTGCGAACGTGGACAGGTATTTCATGACACTGTATATGAATATAAATATGAAGTGCACGAAACCCCTGCGAACGTGGACAGGTATTTCATGATACTGTATATGAATATAAATATGAAGGGCACGAAACCCCTGCGAACGTGGACAGGTATTTCATGATATTGTATATGAATATAAATATGAAGTGCACGAAACCCCTGCGAACGTGGACAGGTATTTCATGATACTGTATATGAATATAAATATGAAGGGCACGAAACCCCTGCGAACATGGACAGGTATTTCATGATATTGTATATGAATATAAATATGAAGTGCACGAAACCCCTGCGAACGTGGACAGGTATTTCATGATACTGTATATAAATATGAAGTGCACGAAACCCCTGCGATCGTGGACAGGTATTTCAAGACACTGTATATAAATATAAATATGAAGGGCACGAAACCCCTGCGATCGTGGACAGGTATTTCAAGACACTGTATATAAATATAAATATGAAGTGCACGAAACCCCTGCGATCGTGGACAGGTATTTCATGATACTGTATATAAATATGAAGTGCACAAAACCCCTGCGATCGTGGACAGGTATTTCAAGACACTGTATATAAATATAAATATGAAGTGCACGAAACCCCTGCGAACGTGGACAGGTATTTCATGATACTGTATATGAATATAAATATGAAGGGCACGAAACCCCTGCGAACGTGGACAGGTATTTCATGATACTGTATATGAATATAAATATGAAGGGCACGAAACCCCTGCGAACGTGGACAGGTATTTCATGATACTGTATATGAATATAAATATGAAGGGCACGAAACCCCTGCGAACGTGGACAGGTATTTCATGATACTGTATATGAATATAAATATGAAGTGCACGAAACCCCTGCGAACGTGGACAGATATTTCATGATACTGTATATGAATATAAATATGAAGGGCACGAAACCCCTGCGAACGTGGACAGGTATTTCATGATACTGTATATGAATATAAATATGAAGGGCACGAAACCCCTGCGAACGTGGACAGGTATTTCATGATACTGTATATGAATATAAATATGAAGGGCACGAAACCCCTGCGAACGTGGACAGGTATTTCATGATATTGTATATGAATATAAATATGAAGTGCACGAAACCCCTGCGAACGTGGACAGGTATTTCATGATACTGTATATGAATATAAATATGAAGGGCACGAAACCCCTGCGAACATGGACAGGTATTTCATGATATTGTATATGAATATAAATATGAAGTGCACGAAACCCCTGCGAACGTGGACAGGTATTTCATGATACTGTATATAAATATGAAGTGCACGAAACCCCTGCGATCGTGGACAGGTATTTCAAGACACTGTATATAAATATAAATATGAAGGGCACGAAACCCCTGCGATCGTGGACAGGTATTTCAAGACACTGTATATAAATATAAATATGAAGTGCACGAAACCCCTGCGATCGTGGACAGGTATTTCATGATACTGTATATAAATATGAAGTGCACAAAACCCCTGCGATCGTGGACAGGTATTTCAAGACACTGTATATAAATATAAATATGAAGTGCACGAAACCCCTGCGAACGTGGACAGGTATTTCATGATACTGTATATGAATATAAATATGAAGGGCACGAAACCCCTGCGAACGTGGACAGGTATTTCATGATACTGTATATGAATATAAATATGAAGGGCACGAAACCCCTGCGAACGTGGACAGGTATTTCATGATACTGTATATGAATATAAATATGAAGGGCACGAAACCCCTGCGAACGTGGACAGGTATTTCATGATACTGTATATGAATATAAATATGAAGTGCACGAAACCCCTGCGAACGTGGACAGATATTTCATGATACTGTATATGAATATAAATATGAAGGGCACGAAACCCCTGCGAACGTGGACAGGTATTTCATGATACTGTATATGAATATAAATATGAAGGGCACGAAACCCCTGCGAACGTGGACAGGTATTTCATGATACTGTATATGAATATAAATATGAAGGGCACGAAACCCCTGCGAACGTGGACAGGTATTTCATGATACTGTATATGAATATAAATATGAAGGGCACGAAACCCCTGCGAACGTGGACAGGTATTTCATGATACTGTATATGAATATAAATATGAAGTGCACGAAACCCCTGCGAACGTGGACAGATATTTCATGATACTGTATATGAATATAAATATGAAGTGCACGAAACCCCTGCGAACGTGGACAGGTATTTCATGATACTGTATATGAATATAAATATTAAGGGCACGAAACCCCTGCGAACGTGGACAGGTATTTCATGACACTGTATATGAATATAAATATGAAGTGCACGAAACCCCTGCGAACGTGGACAGGTATTTCATGATACTGTATATGAATATGAAGTGCACGAAACCCCTGCGAACGTGGACAGGTATTTCATGATACTGTATATGAATATAAATATTAAGGGCACGAAACCCCTGCGAACGTGGACAGGTATTTCATGACACTGTATATGAATATAAATATGAAGTGCACGAAACCCCTGCGAACGTGGACAGGTATTTCTTGATACTGTATATGAATATAAACATGAAGGGCACGAAACCCCTGCGAACGTGGACAGGTATTTCATGATATTGTATATGAATATAAATATGAAGTGCACGAAACCCCTGCGAACGTGGACAGGTATTTCATGATACTGTATATGAATATAAATATGAAGTGCACGAAACCCCTGCGAACGTGGACAGGTATTTCATGATACTGTATATGAATATAAATATGAAGTGCACGAAACCCCTGCGAACGTGGACAGGTATTTCATGATACTGTATATGAATATAAATATGAAGTGCACGAAACCCCTGCGAACGTGGACAGGTATTTCATGATACTGTATATGAATATAAATATGAAGTGCACGAAACCCCTGCGAACGTGGACAGGTATTTCATGATACTGTATATGAATATAAATATGAAGTGCACGAAACCCCTGCGAACGTGGACAGGTATTTCATGATACTGTATATGAATATGAAGTGCACGAAACCCCTGCGAACGTGGACAGATATTTCATGATACTGTATATGAATATAAATATGAAGTGCACGAAACCCCTGCGAACGTGGACAGGTATTTCATGATACTGTATATGAATATAAATATGAAGTGCACGAAACCCCTGCGAACGTGGACAGGTATTTCATGATACTGTATATGAATATAAATATGAAGTGCACGAAACCCCTGCGAACGTGGACAGGTATTTCATGATACTGTATATGAATATAAATATGAAGTGCACGAAACCCCTGCGAACGTGGACAGGTATTTCATGATACTGTATATGAATATAAATATGAAGTGCACGAAACCCCTGCGAACGTGGACAGGTATTTCATGATACTGTATATGAATATAAATATGAAGTGCACGAAACCCCTGCGAACGTGGACAGGTATTTCATGATACTGTATATGAATATGAAGTGCACGAAACCCCTGCGAACGTGGACAGGTATTTCATGATACTGTATATGAATATGAAGTGCACGAAACCCCTGCGAACGTGGACAGGTATTTCATGATACTGTATATGAATATAAATATGAAGGGCACGAAACCCCTGCGAACGTGGACAGGTATTTCATGACACTGTATATGAATATAAATATGAAGTGCACGAAACCCCTGCGAACGTGGACAGGTATTTCATGATACTGTATATGAATATAAATATGAAGGGCACGAAACCCCTGCGAACGTGGACAGGTATTTCATGATATTGTATATGAATATAAATATGAAGTGCACGAAACCCCTGCGAACGTGGACAGGTATTTCATGATACTGTATATGAATATAAATATGAAGGGCACGAAACCCCTGCGAACGTGGACAGGTATTTCATGATATTGTATATGAATATAAATATGAAGTGCACGAAACCCCTGCGAACGTGGACAGGTATTTCATGATACTGTATATGAATATAAATATGAAGGGCACGAAACCCCTACGAACGTGGACAGGTATTTCATGATACTGTATATGAATATAAATATGAAGGGCACGAAACCCCTGCGAACGTGGACAGGTATTTCATGATACTATATATGAATATAAATATTAAGTGTATCTGGCACGAAACCCCTGCGACTGTGGACAGGTATTTCATGATACTGTATATGAATATAAATATGAAGTGCACAAAACCCCTGCGATCGTGGACAGGTATTTCATGATATTGTATATGAATATAAATATGAAGGGCACGAAACCCCTGCGAACGTGGACAGGTATTTCATGATATTGTATATGAATATAAATATGAAGTGCACGAAACCCCTGCGAACGTGGACAGGTATTTCATGATACTGTATATGAATATAAATATGAAGGGCACGAAACCCCTGCGAACGTGGACAGGTATTTCATGATACTGTATATGAATATAAATATGAAGGGCACGAAACCCCTGCGAACGTGGACAGGTATTTCATGATACTATATATGAATATAAATATTAAGTGTATCTGGCACAAAACCCCTGCGACTGTGGACAGGTATTTCATGATACTGTATATGAATATAAATATGAAGTGCACGAAACCCCTGCGAACGTGGACAGGTATTTCATGATACTGTATATGAATATAAATATGAAGGGCACGAAACCCCTGCGATCGTGGCCAGGTATTTCATGATACTGTATATGAATATAAATATGAAGGGCACGAAACCCCTGCGACCGTGGACAGGTATTTCAAGACACTATATATGAATATAAATATGAAGTGCACGAAACCCCTGCGATCGTGGACAGGTATTTCAAGACACTGTATATAAATATAAATATGAAGTGCACGAAACCCCTGCGAACGTGGACAGGTATTTCATAATACTGTATATGAATATAAATATGAAGTGCACGAAACCCCAGCGAACGTGGACAGGTATTTCATAATACTGTATATGAATATAAATATGAAGTGCACGAAACCCCTGCGAACGTGGACAGGTATTTCATGATACTGTTTATGAATATGAAGTGCACGAAACCCCTGCAAACGTGGACAGGTATTTCATGATACTGTATATGAATATAAATATGAAGGGCACGAAACCCCTGCGAACGTGGACAGGTATTTCATGATACTGTATATGAATATGAAGTGCACGAAACCCCTGCAAACGTGGACAGGTATTTCATGATACTGTATATGAATATAAATATGAAGTGCACGAAACCCCTGCGAACGTGGACAGGTATTTCATGATACTGTATATGAATATGAAGTGCACGAAACCCCTGCAAACGTGGACAGGTATTTCATGATACTGTATATGAATATAAATATGAAGGGCACGAAACCCCTGCGAACGTGGACAGGTATTTCATGATACTGTATATGAATATGAAGTGCACGAAACCCCTGTGAACGTGGACAGGTATTTCATGATACTGTATATGAATATGAAGTGCACGAAACCCCTGCGAACGTGGACAGGTATTTCATGATACTGTATATGAATATGAAGTGCACGAAACCCCTGTGATTGTGGACAGGTATTTCATGATACTGTATATGAATATGAAGTGCACGAAACCCCTGCGACCGTGGACAGATATTTCATGACACTGTATATAAATATAAATATGAAGGGCACGAAACCCCTGTGATCGTGGAGGTATCTGAAGCAAATGGCTTTTCCCTAACTGTGCATGATCGGTGACCTATGCAAATTCTCAAATAGGCCACGCCTGCCTGGTGACGCAGTATCGATTACGCTGTACTGAAACCCCTGGAAAAAACTGCATCCCGGCGCGTGACAGGTCAACATGCTCCGGCAATGTAGTTGGTGAAAAGTCAACACTCCCGAATGAGTTCCCACAAGGAAACGTAATTTTTTTGTTTTTAGTAAGTTGCCAGAATTAGGATAAGCAGGATACGTAATTACCATTTTGAGTAGCCGCTATGCACTGTTTAAACAATGAGTGATGTATACACACGACAGATCGCTTCCGTGCGTGCAGATCACGCAGATCACATTGACGCATCACACTTGATATCAAACACGCTCAAGGCAGTTGAAGGTTGCGGTGGATCAGAGGTAAATAATGATATAAATACTGTTTCTTGCACAGACCGATCGTTTTGTGCCTCAACACCTCAATGTATCGTCACGAGCCGCAGGGTTTAATTTGGTTTTTGTGTGTATGTTTTTTTTTACTCTCAAATATTTGGTGCCCAATTACTGCAATTACTTATTATTTGAATGACAGACTGCAACGGTTTGAGTTAAAAATCTTTGTGTTCTACTGAAGAAACAAAGTCACCTACATCTTGGATGCCCTAGGGGTAAGCAGATAAACATCACATTTTAATATTTGGGTGAACTATCCATTTAAGTTATTGTTGTAAATATAAAATGACTATTACGTAAATTAAGTGGTTTGAATCTGTCTTTCCATCTCTCTTATTTTCCCTTTTAAAAGGTCAAGATTTGAGATTTTCCCTGCTATTGTTGCCTTCTGGCTTGATTAGTTGGGGACTGAAAGTCACATACCTTTAGGAAAATTTATTGATATGACCACACTGACATCATTGGATGAGAACAAACATTTGAACTGAATCTAGCTGAATTATTGTCTTCTGTTACAGAGCTGAAATGAATCATCACTGAACTGAAAAGACTTAAAGCTGAAAAAAGACTGCCTTTTGTAGAATTGCTTATAGCTGAACTGAACTTGCTTCAAAATTTGATGAAATTCAGTTGCAACACTAAACTGACTTGATCTGAACAATAACACTGTAGTCTTTTAGAGCTATTTTACAGCAAAATCTGAATCTATCAGAAATGTGAAAAATATTCTGTTGAGTTTCCATAATTGATTCAGCTATTTTTCCTGTTTATAACTGTGAAGCTTTGACACAATCTGTAAAAAGCACTACACATATAAATATGACTTGACTGGAATAGAATACATCAGCACAAGTCTGCCTACACAGATATCGTTCAACACCTAGTTCTTCACCATTGCCTCTTTGACCCTATCCACTTAAGCTTTTAGCAAGGGAGAAGAATTACTGTAACGATTACTGGACGTAAATAAAATTACGTTCCAAAGGATCCTAATGTTAGGAAAATAGCGGTTTATTTTCAACTATGTGAATGTTGCAATAGAGCAGTGGTTCTCAACTCCAGTCCTCGGGGGCCACTGCTCTGCACATTTTGTATGTTTCTGAATCTAGACACACTCAGTTCACTTCAAGGATCTTTCTCCTAATGAGCTGATGATCTGAATCAGGTGATAAGTATAAGTATCAGGAGTTGAGAACCACTGCAAGAGAGCATTATCTTAGATTAGACAGCGACTAGACGACATCTATTTCTGATGCAGAAAAGCTAGGTCATGCATTCATGACATTTAGACTTGATTATTGTGATGCAGTTATTATAGAGAGAGAAAGAGAAAAGAGGGAGGAAGAGGGAGATATTAAGTGTGAGGATTTGGGGCTACCAGCTCTCAACCAATTTGGTGTGAGACACACACCTTCAGGCTTTCATGCTAACAAACAATATCTCACGCCAAATAGAACAAGATTTTCTGTTTAGCGCAAGACTTGTTTGGTCTAACACAGATCTTCTTGATGGACTGGTCTATAGCTAGCTGTCAACAGTTGCATGAAGAAAAATAAAAGGGATGCATACTGAAAGTGTTTGTGCTAGTCAATTTTTCAGTTTATAAGACAAGAGACACATTTAAAAATGGCTAAGGCCGCAGAGCAAACTGCATTGAGAAAAGGACACAATCCAATACCTAGAAAATACCAGTTTGCATTTGCGATATCAAGCAGCATTACAAGCTGTTTTAAACAGCTGAAAGTAACTGGAAGCAGATGATACTGGAAGTCTCAAACATTCAAGTCACAAATCGCCAAGCATGCCCTTATGTTAAAAATTAGGTGGTAACTAAAAAAACAAAAAGACAAAAAAAAAAACATGTGGAGTGAAACAGAAATGAATAAATCAAGTAATTTTTATTAAAATATAAATTTCTATGCATCATAATTTAGACATGAAATAATATTTTTAAAACCGTAAAAGTAAATGGATCTTAATAAGGAGCCTAATGCATTTAGGCCCTACAGGAAAATGATAGTAAAATATTTAAGAAGACTGATTGTGTGTACCTATTCCTATAGAACAACAAACTTGACCTGACAGTTACAATTAAGGTTTAGTCACATTAGCAAAATGTCAGTGAAACTTTGCATGCAAAAGAAATATATATGCATGTAAAAGAGATACATTATTCACAGAGAAACCACTTCAAACCAACCAGCTTTTTGTTGGTCAGCGCAGTGAATTCATGTGACTAACCTGAACATAAACAGAATATTTATGGGAAACTTTATCGCCCTTACGTAACACTTCTAATCACATTGGATTCCTACTGGAATGACTGGATTTTTGCTTGTGAAAATTTGCAGGGCAGTGTCAATGTTAACAACCTTTAGATTGCACTTTTTTTATATTACCTATTATTTTTTGTTTAAATTGTCTTTCCTCTTTACAACTGTGGATAAACACTTTTATATTATATTCTGACACTTAATATGTAGCCTACATAGTACACATTTTGCCACACACTATAGAGCACACACATTTTAGTTTTTAATAAATTAATTGGTAAGAAATTTGACTGGCTGGTAATATTAACTAGCTAAGTAGCACACATATTTAGTACATGTAGATTTGTTCCATTATTCAAAATAAATAGATTATGATCCACAAATACATGTTAAGAAATTCAAATACATGAACTTAATTCACTATTAAATAAAATTAGATTTGCAAGTTTTGCCACACACTAGATTTGCTAGTGTGTGGCAAAACATGATTGGCCATAGCTAAACTCGTTTGTAAAACTCTAACACATATTTCTCATTCTATTTATTTGTGAATTTGTCTTAATTTTTGTAACTCTCTTTACATTTATTTGTGGAACATAATTTACTAATTTAGAATAATGGAACAAATCTAACAAGTACTTTGGTAATTTTAAAATATTAAAAATAACACAAAATTCTCAATGCAGTTTGCTCTGTGGCCTCAGCCATTTTTAAATGTGTCTTTTAAAATATTTGTCACTTTTGACATCGCTGATAGAGATTCTTCATGCCACAGGGCACATATTCACTCCCTCCACCTACATTTCCTATCGGTACTAAGAGACTCAAACCCATGAACTTTGGGTTACAATTCCGACTCTATAACCATTAGGCCACAACTGCGCCCACCTATCAGTCTGTGGTACTGTGAAATTTCCTGGCTTAACAAAACATTTCCATGTATTTCAAGTTCTCTATGTGACACCTGACAGCAGCTATAGTCACTTTGTGAAATGCTGGAAAAAAATTTGACTGCAGCTCGAGCAGCTGTAACGCCAACTTTGTCTCGTAAGAAATCCCGGTATTCTGAGTTCGGAGTCTTTATTTTCTCCCAAAATCAGAGACACTGAGGACGCAGTGGATTACTTTTATTTTTTAAGATGATGTGCCTCAAAATCTACCTAAATATGTTTATGTCTGCACAAATCATTTCATCAGGATCCAGAATTTTGCCTGAAGGACTCAGCCGTTTTGAAAGAATTGTTTAAATTGCTGCCACTTGTTGGCGGTTTTAAGTTTTCCATCATATTACATTCTTTTCCAACAAAGACATTTCTATAGTCAGAGTTTTGGATCTAAAACATTAATCTCATATGCAATTATAAATACAGTCTAAATGTATAAATATCACATCTAAATGTCACTTCATGCTGCTTCTGTGCAGTGCTAAGTTGAGTTTTGTTTACATGATTTCATGGAAAACAATAGCCAGTCATTAATTCACATTAATGAAATACATTTTGAAGATATTTTCTGTTTTCATGTACATTTTTTTAATAACGAAATTTTGATTCATTTTGTAGAACTGAATTTTAAATTAACAGCATACTGCATGGTATCGTGATACTACTTGGTATCATGATACTTCAGTTGGTATAGTTAATGTAAGTAATGTTTATGGTATTGTGACAACCCTAGTGTGCGCTATCAAAGTATTTTATTTGATCAGCACCGCACTGGTGAGATTAGTTTGCGCCACATTGTCAGTTCGGTGGTGCTAGCCAATATGTCCTCTCTGCCCTGTTGAGTTGGTCACGTGGCTCGGTGCATTGAGCTGTACTGATGACAGGTAACATCTCTCTGTTTCATCCCACTTTCAGTGTGTTTGGCTTTCCATATGTACGGCTATAATAAATGATATGTGTATTTTAAGCTAAAAACTTCACATACACATTCTGAGGACAACCCAGAATACATCTTGTAAAAAGGGGCATAATAGGTTCCCTTGAATAATTGATAACAATATACATTTTTGGGTGAATTTTTAATGCTACAAAATGAACTCTACTTACGTGCTTGGCTCTCTGCACTTCCACTTGTTATCTTGGTGATCGTAGATGAAGAGAACAGGCACAAAACACTCCATTGTGAATCTGCTGTTGTCCAACTAATGGTGACAAACAATGCAGTTTTATTGTGTGGCTATTTGCTATATACATGGTTGTGATATGGCTAATTTAAAATACTCTTCATATGTAAATTACCATTATCATTGCAGCCTCACTGAAGTTTTCTGAGATTCTGGCAGCGACCTTCTCAGCCACCTGGTTTGGTCTGAAAAGTTGGGAAGATGACAAAAATTCATATCCACCAGATACATATCATGCAAAGCACATGAAGAAGCCCAAATTTTTACCTGGCTTCCTTTATACGCTCATTTGCTTGATAATAGCCAGCAATGACATACTTGTTCTCTTTGCACCATGTATCAATCTGAGGAAAGAAAGACATTAGATCTATAAGTGCACCAAAGTATTAGGTTCATCTGACTTACAGTATACTGATTACAGGGATAGTCCTCTTGACCTGCTAAAATGGTCAGTGGTGTATGCTGAACTAGCTGATGGACTGACATAACTATGCTATTCCCTCTGTAAAACTTTACGGTAAGCTCATGGTAGTTTTGTCAGTTCCTCAACACAACATTTGCTTGTGACAAGCTATTGGGTCCAACCTAGTGATCGGAAAGTTGAATCACCAACCATTGTGGCCTGGGTCAAGACACTTCAATAATGGAACAAATCTAACCCCAAATCGGCACTAAAGCGAATGAGAAAAACTGTACGTTTACCAGTCACGCCTGGAATTTTTTTTTTCATAACATCAACAATGTTGAGAAAAAGATAACATTGAGATATACGTTTGGAAGTTGACATACATAAAAGTAGCTTTCTCCATTCAATGTATTCCTGCAAAATGTACTTGTGTATGTATGTGTGTGTGTGTGTGTGTGTGTGTGTGTGTGTGTGTGTGTGTGTGTGTGTGTGTGTGTGTGTGTGTAAAATAGTGTTGAGGCATGACATGATGAGGCATATATAGGTCTATATATGGCATGTATTTATGGGTGCCCAATGGTCAAAACCCCAGGGCCTCTGATTGGGTAAAGTGGCATTGCTTGTTTCATAACACTCAATATCATAACACATAATGAATGAACAGCTCCAACCAACAACTACTATAAGCATTTCTAAATAAAACTGACTTTTGACGTTATTTTAAGTGAACCATATATTAATATTTTGTGGATTAATAATTATTCAGACCGACCTGTGATACAGTTTAACCTATTCACTGAAAATAAACGACTACAGATAATTATCTACATTAATCACTCCAGCCAGGTAAAACTCAATATTAAACTTCCTCGTTCTTTCCTATTTTGTGAACGTGGCAACACTGAAACTAGCTCCACAATTAAACTTATATGAATAAAGAATCGTCTTACCAATGTGAGTGCCACCTCCAGCATGGGGGCTAACGCCAGAGCCCCATGGAACAGAGGTACACAATCCACGCACAACACTGAGTCTCTTGGGCTGTCCTTCTTTTTGTGTTTCTCGGCCACCAGCAGCCCGTTCACGGCGCAGTGAGGGTATTTAGCAGCGTGTAGCAGCATCTTACAGTACGCTTGAGTGGTCAGTTTTAAAGACATGTTGACAGATCTTGTGATCAAAACCTCTATTTCTCAAAGAAGTCTCTAGATGTCGTGATACTTGGGAATGAATCTGGTGTTCTAAAGTGTACATATACTGCCTCTAAACTATGACATCTGATTAAAGTCCCTCAAACACGTTATTCGCTCAATTACTACACGTCAACTATCACCTCCATTCTGGATCTGACATACACACAGCTGACCCTGAACCGGCTGATGTTTCCTGTCTCCTTATCATATTGTGTGCGGACATCCGGGAGCTGATCCAGGATCAGACGTTACCGCTTCCACAAAAAAAAGATTCATAGCCAAAATGACGAAAGAGCGGAATTATAATAATCTGCAAGCAATATACATTCTGTGTAATGTTATATTAAAAAAGTTTTTATTACAACAATATTAAAGCAAAATTGTGTTGTATTTGTTGTAAAATATCCGAAAGCTTAAACAATTCGTCAGCAACGCTCTGCCCATCTATTTCCTGTTCGCGTCACTCGCTCACTTCCTTTATCCTTTCCTGAGCGAGCGACGGAACGAGGCTCGAGGTTTGTGAGAAAAATTATTTATTTATTTTTTCATTATATTTTTTTTGCGTACTTATTTTGGCGTATATAGGCTCTATATCGTTTGATTTAATAAAGCTTTGTTTATGTTGTTTTATGTGTCGAGCGAATGGGTGTGTTTGAAATTGTCTTAGTGACATTGAGGCTAATGCGGATGATGTCTGATGCTGTATTTCAGTTTTAGCTTTAGCTTTAGCATTAGCAGTAGACCGGTGCATGTGTTCTAATTGCTATCCAGCAAGGTACATCATAGTAAAACAGACTGTAGGAAACAGTCACATATTTTATTAATGTATTAAGTGTATTCTAGAGGTACATGCCATATTTTTGGTTGTTTAACAAATCACAACGACGACATGACCTTGCAACGTTAGTTTATCGGCTCATGCCAAAGTCAATGTTATTGCCATATTTTAACTGTGTTGCAGTATGCACTGACTATTCTTTTTAAGGGATTTATATAAATAGTGAAACTATACCATAGTAAAGCGATGTTAATATCATAAGTTTCTTATTGTAAATAAGTGTTTTCTGCCTTGCTTACTGTTAATGACAACATTGCGATTTTCCTTGAAAACGAAGCATGGTAAAAGAATTGTAATACCATGGTGTTATATTGTTTCTATAAAACAGGAAATTTACTTTTGCAATGACACCACAAACAAATGCATTAACAATGTACACTTAATAAATGAAAATAAATACAGGTCATAGTCTGCAGTAGACAAAATGGGTTTTTGTCCCCAACATAGTTTCTATAATTATAAGTAAATAAGAGTTTTGATTGTAAGTTCAGCCTTGAAGAAATTAAATGTGTAATTCTGTTGTTACATTTACCTGATGAAATGTGAAAACGTTATACTGCATAAATATGTTTGCACCAGCTTTGAAGTTGAGTTAACTGACTGAACCAAGCACCAAACGCTTTCATTTTGGTCAGATTTTGTGCAAAATAACATTATAGCCCTTAGATTTTGCTTAAACTTGAGAACTTAAATACACTACAGTGATTGGGTGTTTTCATAATAAAATTAGTCCTTTAAAAAAAAAAAGGTACTTGATGTTTATATTTTTTGTTCAAATTCTGACTTCTCAAAGTGCAAAGAAAGAATAGTAGTTTCTCATTTACTGTTTGTTCTTACACAGGATGTTGGCAACTAGAGTGTTTCGCCTTGTTGGTAATCGGGCCTTGTCCACTTCTATCTGCCTGCGTGGTGGACATGGTAAGTCACGTGTCTCCTTGTGTGTAAATATATATTAATTGTGTAACATTTTTTTACTTGTCCTTTTCAGGAGTTGCTAAGGTTGAGGACTATACACTGCCAGCATACTTTGACCGGCGGGAGAGCCCTCTTCCTGACATCAAGTTTGTGCAGCAGCTGAACCCTGAACAGAAGTCTCTAAAGGAAAAAGAGAAGGGATCCTGGGCTGCTTTGTCCAATGAGGAGAAGATTGCATGTGTGTGATACGAGTATTGTTGAAGACCTCTCTGTTGGTTCTGACTTCAGAGTTTTTATTTTAATTTGCTAATTGCCGCCTTTAACGGTTGATTTCAGTGTATCGTATCAGCTTCAAGGAGAGCTTTGCTGAAATGGAAAAGGGAACAGGAGAGTGGAAATCAGTAGTTGCAGGGATTTTCTTTTTCATTGGCGTCACTGGCCTAGTTGTGTTGTGGCAGAGGAAGTATGGTAAGTTTTGGTTCAACTTATTTGAACTATATTCAAGTATTGCTGATCATCTCATCCAGGATTGTACTTGCGTACAGTTATTAAACGTATGTCTTCTCTGTTTAGTTTATGGAGATGTCCCCAATACCTTTGACCCCGAATACAAGCAGAAGGAGATCCAAAGAATGCTGGATATGAGGATCAACCCTGTTGAGGGCTTTTCAGCCAAATGGGACTATGAAAACAATGCTTGGAAGAAATAAATTGTTCTGTACATGTCAATCTGTTGAACCAGGCCCACCCCTTCTAACTAATCATCCAATAAACAGACAAGTCTGTTTTTTGTCCACTGTTACTTCTGAATGATTTTGGAAGTTTGCTTCCTCTTAAGGTTGTGTATAATAAATAAAACTCCAATATGTATTAATGTGATTGCCTTGTTTTGTCTGTGTGCAGTGTTTTATTTTTAGATCCTATTACAACAATGAAATTACTGATGTTTTAATTCAAATGAGCAATTAATAGTTTTGAAAAATTTTATGAGATATTCAAGAATCTCTGTTCTTGATTCTATGTTGATTTAGGAATAATGAAATTGAAAAACAACAATTTTGGAGGAAAACAGCTGTGTTTATTAATTGGTAAATTTTAGATCTGTAGGCTAGTACAGCAGTTTTCAATCATTGTCCTGAAGACCTACAGTACTGCATATTTTTATGCCTCTTACTTGACATTTTCTGTTCAATTTAAGGTGGTGCTACGGGAGAATTGAGATAAGAATTATTGTTTTTAGATAAAGGTTTTGCTAAAGTTTTCCACTTTAACCCAGTATAAGTTCTTTTTGTAACGATGTGGACAAGTACACACAGGCTCAAATGCTCACTGTAATAAAAGGGTTAAGTTCGGTCCTGCTGTGACGTCAACATATTTAATGTTCCGGAAGCTGTGTCACAACAACTGTTTTCTTTTGAATCCTTACTGGATATAATTTGGTTTAATATTACTGGAAGCAGTGTGGTTTTAGTTGACGCGTCGTCTCACTGTAATGCATTGTCTTAGGTCTATAATGCCAGCCTGAGGTCTGCATGTAAACTTCACTATATTAGTCATACATGACAAATGAATCATGGGCAACGGCATGAATAAGGTAATCAGCGTTAACATGTTTATAAAGCATTTTTGCATGTTACTCTTTATAGTCATGTTTGTCGGTGTCGAATGTCAGCGCCTTTATTTTTAAATGTGACATTTAAAGAGACGCTTGACACGAAAAGCTGTAAACAGAGACCGATACACACTGGAGATACTTCACACTTTGTACACTAATCAAGTACATTGCCGTGTGATCGCAGTTATCCTTCATAGTGTATGTTTTATCACTTCTACTCAACCATTCCATGTCCCTTATAACACTGTGTGTCATGCGTGGTATCAAATGGTAATACCAAGGTACGTTATGACCACATATTTTTATTAATATATATTTTAAAATGCAATTGATAAATAAAGTGACTTAAATAGACATCTTCTGTGATGAGCATGATGCTTCTATTATGTTCATCCAGAAACATTTAATAAGATATAAGATAAGATGAAGGTTTATCAAGGAAATTAATTAATTAAATAAATTAAAAGGACAGCTATAGAAAAAGCCACTGTTCTCCTGTACTGCAAGTCACTCTTTAGACAGTTAGATGGTTTTCATATATATGTGTGTGTGTGTGTGTGTATACACAATTGTATTTTAACACATTAAAAAAGGCAAGTTTAGGTAAAATACAATGTATGACAACTACCTAAAAACTTTTCACTTATTTATGTAATATTATATTTATTTGTTAATTCCTATTTTATGTGATGGAAATTCAAAATATTGTTTATTTTGTACATAGGTTATTGATGGTCTCTATCTAGGAAATATAAGAGGTAAGCAGCATTTTGAAGTTTTTTTTTCTTCTTAAAATTATTTATTGTCATTAAGTCAATTCATAAAGTATTCAATCTTTTTCATAATCTTTAGTATGTCAAATGAGTGGTATGTCTCTAGAATGTTTTTTCTGACACAATTTTGAGAGCATAAAGTCATATGTTGTTTAATTCTGCAAGCAAAAATGTTTATTTGAATGTGTGCAGATGTTTGGCAATGTTTATTATATGTGATTTATCTGTGCACCAGGGCATTCACCAGAACAAATGTGACCTTGGACCACAAAACCAGTCATAAGGTTAAATTTGACAAAACTGAGATTTATACATCATATGAAAGCTCAATAAATAAGCTTTCTATTGATGTATGGTTTGTTAGGATAGGACAATATTTGACTGAGATACATCTATTTGAAATCAGAAATCTGAGGATGCAAAAAAATCAAAAAGACTGAGAAAATCACCTTTAAAGTTGTCCAAATTAGGTTCTTAACAATGCATATTACAAATCAAAAATTACATTTTGATATGTTTACAGTAGGAATTTTACAAAAAATCTTCATGGAACATGAACTTTACTTAATTTCTTAATGATTTTTGGCATAAAAGAAAAATCAAAAATTTTGACCCATGCAATGTATTTTTGGCTATTGCTACAAATATACCCTAGCGACTTAAGACTGATTTTGTGGTCCAGGGTCACAAATAGAATGGGGGCATTTTGTTTTCATAGGGGGGCACACTTCAGAGAAACAGACATTCACCAAAACACCAAAACAATTTGTATTATAACTAAAAAAGACTAAGTTCTAAAACAAAACACCAAAACAAGTTACACCTGCAACAATTTAGATACATTTATTAGCTACAGAAAAACCCATTAATACAGTGGCTGACAAGTGCACAACAAATCGCAATACTGAAAACAAAATAAATCTAAAAGCAAAACAACAGGTTACATAACGACAAGTCTAAAAACAAAATAACAAATCAGAAAACACAATAACAATTCTCATAATAAACGGCGTTCATGCCGTGTTACTTACAATAAGGTTTTTTGTATGCTCACTTATTCAGTCAAAAGATTCTGGAAAAGTGCCATTCAGTGCCACTTATATAGGGCCTTTTGATAGGTCTTAACATTTTGTACAGCTAGTTGACACTATAGGTCACAGATAACTTCCCGCCATGTTACTGCATCTTTGTGATGTCAGGCCCTAGGGCAACTAGTGGGCTCCCATTTCTGGACTGTGGGGTTTGACTAGCAGTGACTTAACTCAAGAAGCAAATAAAACTTGAGCTAGCAGTCCTGAACCGACAGGACCTGAGGCTACGTTTACATTAATCTGGATACATTTGAAAACAGAGTTTTCATTTTAAAACGCTCTCCGTCCACACTAGCGTTTCCAATCATTTTCCAAAAGCTTCTCATCCACACTGAAACGTAGGAAAACATCAAATTCGCCTTATGGTGCGTTCACACCGGACGCGAATGAAGCGGCAAGCGCGAGTGATTTACATGTTAAGTCAATGCAAAGACGCGAATAGCCATCCTGCGGCGCATATTGAGCGTTTCAAGCGATTGCCGCGCCATTCGCGCGAATTGCGCGAAACGCGTGAGTTCAAAAATCTGAACTTTGGGGTGTGCGATACTGCAAATTTTGGTATCGATCCGATACCAAGTAAATACAGGGCCAATATCGCAGATATTGATACCAATACCGATACTTTTTCCTTTCAAAAACATAAACTTAAATGACCAATAACACATTGTGTATAAATAATAACTGTTGATATGACTAAAATATTATAGTATATTGTATTTATTTGACCATCTAGCACCTTCTATTCTAATTATATTCTTTATAAAACAAATCTTTTAGACTCTATTAATTTACTTACTGCTTGTTTTCTTAACAAAAAAATCTAATAAAAAAAAAAAAAAATTTCTATGTGTACTGCGTTAGACTAAATGAGACTTGTCATAACATTTGCATGTTACTGCGGTTTTGTTGATTATGATTGGTTCCAGGTCCTCTTTTGTAAGTCGATTTTAGATAAAAGCGTCTGCTAAATGTCTAAACGTAAACGTAATATTATTCACCTTAAAACTGTGTTAAAAATTCCTTGCCTTTCTGAAAGGAGTTTGCAAGCAGAGGACTCTAGAATATGAAAGCAATGCATATAGTTTTATGTTAAGCATTTACCTCCCATAGAGTTATAAACAAAAACTTAACGTGGCTTAATGCATTAAAAAGATTAATAAAAGGCCAAACCCAGTATACTGATGATGCTAATGATGTGCAGGCAAGCAGCCCAGGATATGAACACAAAGTGCATGCATGTTAAGTGTTTTCCTCTGATAGAAAACCATTTATACAGAAAACGTTTAACATTTAAAGACAGCGATAAAGATCATCTGCTTCCAGCTAATTTAGCAGTACAAAACAGGTCGTTTTGCTGATTGATATTGAAAACAGGTGTTTCTTACCATATTATTTTAATGTATTGTCTTATTTATAAACACACAGGGTGGATTTTAAACTTTTAAAGGTCCCATATTGTACACATTTCTGGAGGTTTATTTTAGTTGTTGATGTCCTTAAGAATATATATTTGCGGTATAAGTGCCAAAATCCTACCCTGGAAATCCAGAGGTCTCGTGAGAGCACAATTTGAATTGTCTCTGCAAGACACTCTGGCATCGAGCAATGATGCAGGTTACTGCAATACGTAAGCAATTGTGGGAACCAATCAAATCGGTGTATCTGATGTAGGCGGGCCAGAGGCGAGCTAAGCTGATGATGACAGCACTGCGACGTTCGAATCATATAGTAAACTTTGAAAGATCGCTGTCGCTACAGATGAACAACAAGTTGTTTGAAACGGCTTTGGCCGCTACAATGAACGAGTTAGACTTGGCTTTCCATATAAAAGAGGAACAGAAAACTGAAAACTCGAATCGTTCCTTTGCAAGAAGGACGTTTTTGCCGACTGGATACGGCAAGAGTTTAATCTATCAGTTCACGAGTTCACGCTTACATATAATTAGCCGGAGAATAGTAGTGCATGTTTGGCGTGCTGTCCGGTGAAGGGCTCCGAGCTCGGGAGTGGCCCGAACCCAGAGTACGTTACCCCCCAATAGGAGTAGCGAGAACTCGGAGTGATGAGATGGGGTGGTGGAGGTTTACTGATAAACCATCGAGTGAATTGAGGTGAGTCAGCTGTATTTAAACCTATGGCGCTGATTGACTTGTGATGTTTACGCTAAGCATCTGACGCGCTTCTCCCGAACTTTGTTAATGAAACATCATTTAGCTCTGCTGGTAGCTAAGCGTGTATTGTTGTGATTGGTCATGGCGTTATCCAATTGCGTGCAGTTAGAGTTTCAAATGCATGCTTGGTGCCACCCCTCGAGTTAGGCCTACGCTCTCTCTCACCTTCCCGCCTTTCGTCTTTAGTATCCTCCTCTCTTCCCTCTCAAACCCACTTCTCATCCCTGGATACTAATACAGCAACGGACACCCTGTGCTCGACTCTCACGACTTGTCTAGATGATATTTGCCCTCTCTCCTCCAGGCCAGCACGGGCTGCTCCCTCAAACCCTTGGTTATCCGAGTTTCTTCGTGAGCAGCGCTCCAAACTTAGGGCAGCTGAGAGGAAATGGCACAAATCTAAGGATCCGTCTGACTTGAGTATGTATCAGTCTCTGCTGTCATCATTCTCTACCCAAGTCCACACTGCCAAATCTTCATACTTCCACAATAAGATCAACAATGCTCCAGACACACGAAACCTCTTCAAAACTTTCAATTCACTGCTTTGCCCCCCTCCACCACCTCCCACCACTACTATAACAGCTGAGGACTTCGCCACATTCTTCACAGACAAAACTGCATCTATCAGCAATCAGTTCTCAGCTCCACACATACAGGAACTAAAATTGATCTCACCCGCATCTGGAACTCCCCTCTTCTCCTTCAGTCCCCACTCTGAGGCTGAAGTTAGCAAACTTCTCCTCTCCAGCCATCCGACGACATGTCCTTTAGATCCTATCCCCTCGCACTTTCTTCAAGCAATCGCTCCCACAATCCTACCGGCGCTCACACACATCATCAACTCATCTCTTCTCACAGGCACCTTCCCTACTACATTTAAGCAGGCCCGGGTAACCCCGCTGCTCAAAAAACCTACTCTAAACACTTCACTTGTAGACAACTACAGACCTGTCTCTCTCCTTCCATTCATAGCAAAAACGCTGGAACGAGCTGTTTTCAACCAGCTATCTTCATTTCTTGCGCAGAACAATCTATTGGATACCAACCAGTCAGGCTTCAGGAGTGGCCATTCAACTGAGACTGCTCTACTGTCTGTCACTGAAGCCTTACGGATTGCAAAAGCTGATTCCAAATCATCGGTTCTCATTTTGCTGGACCTATCTGCTGCTTTCGACACAGTGAATCATCAGATCCTTTTGTCCACCCTCTCATCGCTGGGCATCACAGGAACTTCACTTCACTGGTTCAAATCCTACCTCACTGGTAGGTCTTTCAGGGTGGCCTGGGGTGGTGAGGTATCCAAAACTCAACAACTGGTTACTGGGGTTCCTCAGGGATCAGTTCTTGGACCCCTCCTCTTCTCCATATACACTACATCTCTAGGCCCCATCATACAAGCACATGGCTTCTCCTACCATTGCTATGCTGATGACACACAGCTCTATCTCTCATTCAAACCAGATGATCCATCGGTAGCTGCACGAATCTCAGGCTGCCTGGCGGATATCTCTGCATGGATGAAGGAACACCATCTCCAACTCAATCTAGCAAAGACTGAGCTCCTTGTTTTCCCTGCCACGCCGACTCTACAACATGACTTCTCAATCCAGTTAGGTTCATCAACAGTTACCCCTTCAATTTCAGCCAGAAATCTTGGTGTAATGTTTGATGACCAATTGACTTTTAAAGACCACATAGCTAAAACTGCTCGATCTTGCAGGTTTGCACTGCACAACATCAGAAAGATCAGGCCCTTCCTAACAGAGCACGCTGCACAACTCCTCGTCCAGGCCCTGGTCATTTCCAGGCTGGACTACTGCAATGCTCTACTAGCTGGTCTTCCAGCATGTACAATCAGGCCTCTACAAATGATTCAGAATGCAGCAGCACGCCTGGTCTTCAATGAACCAAAAAAGGCCCATGTCACACCTCTCTTCATATCCCTTCACTGGCTACCAGTGGCGGCTCGCATTAAGTTCAAGACACTGATGCTGGCATATAGGACAGCCACCGGCTCATCACCTGCTTACCTACGTTCACTATTACGAATTTACACTCCCTCTAGATCTCTGAGATCCTCTAATGAAAGACGCCTCGTTGTACCACCACAGAGAGGCATGAAATCACTGTCCAGAACATTCTCGTTCAATAGTCCTGCCTGGTGGAATAACCTTCCCTCCCATATCCGGAATGCACATTCCCTAACTGCCTTCAAGCGACTTCTGAAAACCCATCTCTTTCGACACTATTTGACTCAATAATAAAAAAAAAAAAAAAAAAAAAAAAAAAAAAAACTTCTCTCTTTTCTTGATCTTCCCTTTCTATTCAGTACTTATCTAACAATGCCGATATATGGTATTTTTGAGCACTTCCTAGGTTGACCTGCCTCCTTAGGACGAATCACTTGTTGCATCCCCAATTGTAAGTCGCTTTGGATAAAAGCGTCTGCTAAATGAATAAATGTAAATGTAAATGTAAATGTTAGGCAGTTTTCATTGCTCGATCCCAGACCCTTAATCTTAATAGATTAGGGTCTGGATTTTTCCAGGCTACCAAAATCCATCTCAATATATTTTTACAGCTCCTTTTTAGGAGCTCTGTCAAAAACAGGTCGATTTTGGCCCATCTAATTAATATTCATGAGCCTCTCTTCTGATTGGCCTGTTGTTTTCTGAGTGACGCACAGCCAGGCCAATCACAGGTAACTACGGTCATGTATGCTTTAGCCGAGCCCAGAGCCATATAGAGAGAGAGTTGCGACAACGGAAGTCCAAAACGCTCGATCGTCACGTGATTCACGCAGCCCTCAAATAGTTCCAGGAAGTTCATAGCGGGCAATTGGAATACATTGAGTTAGAGGGACAGGACAGCAATTTTTGGTATTTAGTTGACAAAAAATGATTTATTGACATTATTTATAAAATAATGTATACATGTATACGTAGTATATATATATGTAGTTGTAATAGTGTTGGTTTTAAAAGATAAAAACTGCTAATATTTGAGGATTGCTGTGGTTAGCGATCCGTACCTGCCTTGTTAACATATTTAAGGCTGAAGTTACCATGGTAAAAGTCCGTGTTTGCTATATAAACGACATTGTGGTCTTTTACCAAGTAATTCAGCCTCTATAAATAAATATAATTATTTCTATATGTGCGTGTGTGTTCTTACAGCTTGTATGTTAATCAAGTGCAATCACATCTTAATGTTTACTGTCGTTTTACTAATCTCATTGTAAGTGATAAGTTTGTTGTCTTTTTAAAATTAATTCCAAATAAGTAAATATATTTATGATTAAGTGAAAATGAATCTTGGTTAAGGTTTTTGATTCTTGTGCACCCCTCAATTATTAATATCTAAAAATATATTTGTAGTATATTCAAACTGAAAAAACTTAAAACATTTTTACACATTAAATCATATATTTTATGTATGTTGAGTTTTGTTATGCACATATTTACATAAATCGATTTAGACATTTATAATAAATTATAAACCAAGTTGTCCTTGAACAGTCTCCATTACAGTTTGCTGTGCTGCATGGGAGTGCACCAGTCACATAAAGCAGAGTGAATGTATGGTTACTCTACTGATATGGAGAGGAGAAAAAATGAATCATCAAGTTTTGTTCAATTTACATTTATTTGTATGGCACTTTTTAGTATACACATTGTTTCTAGCAGCTTTACAAATCAGAGCTCTGTTAACAGGCGTATCAGTTTTACTGTAATGTTCATATTGCAGAAATGTTCTGAAATTAAGCTATACAAATCATGCAGTTAAGTAACATGTAATCAGAAACAATGAACAAATTAAAGCATGATGTGATCATGTTGATTACAATGCAAGGGCAATTTATCAGTTTTGTATGTTTATTTAGAGTCTGCTTCATCTGAAGTCCTCTCAAGGGTTGGCGTCATCTCTTCATAGGTGCTGGTCATCTGAAGTCTTCATAAAAAAGTGGATATAGTCAGCAGGAGCAATCTATAGTGTAGAGAATTTTGGTTAGCTCAAAGAATTTAAGATGATCAATATATGTGTGTATATGCATGAGACTGTTTCTCTCATCACATATACACTGCAAAACTCCACCAGGTCTTATGACCAATGAATAGGATGAAATGAGTTATTTAAAACATACATTTCAGTCAGGGAAAGTAGTTTAACTCACAGGAAATCGTGTATAATAATCGTCATTAAATATACGCAATTTCCAGTTTCTGATCAGTAACAGTAATAATGATATCGACTGGTTTCTTTGTCCAGCAAATTGTTCAGTGATACCCATTACTCTGACGTTGGCCCGTCGTCACGGCAACGCATTTTTACTAACCAGAACGGAGTTAAAACAATTGAACAGAATAGGGCTTAAGGTAGCAATATGAGATCGAAACAGTTTAAGTGACTTTTGTAATGTAAGCATTCAACACAGAGAATCATTATATGTGAATATATGGTTGTTTATTAAACTATTCTACTTACAAACGATCGCACATAGACAAACGTACATAAAACACAAATAGACAGAGAACGCGTGAGAGAGAGAGTATAAGAGAGAGAGAGAGAGAGAGAGAGAGAGAGAGAGCATGATACAGGGATGAAACGGTTCTGAACAACCTGAAATCGTTTTTTATAAAACGCCTTAAACGCAGCTATCTACGTTTGTAGAAAGAACGGATACTTGCAAGCTCTCATCGTTGTGCATTGGTTCCGTATGGGTTCAGTTCAGAAAGTCCTTTCCAGTTTCTTGAGAGTTCCTTTAGAGTTTTTCAAGTAACTCAGGCCTCATCTCCTTATGCTAGGTGAGCAACCCCCCCCCCCCCCCCCTCTGGGGGGAGGTGCGGGTGACGTGTCTTTGAGGCAAGAGCATGAGAGAGAGATGAGGGAAGGTTTATAAACCTGTAGGTCGTTCACGCCCACAGTTGGACCTTGTCCAATCCGGTTGATCTGAGTTTTGGAGGGAAGATTGAAAGTCTTTGTCTCTCAAAATGGTGTTTCGCATGTGGAAGCTGATTGGTTGTTTGGCCACAAAACTTTCAAAAGTTCAATAATACCTATAAAGCAAGGAGTTATTAAGATGCCACAAACATTAACATTTAGGGAATAATAAATGCTGCTCATAGACACCAAACATGATCTATGTATCTTCTCGTTTGACTGAGTGATTCTAAATGTGAGAGTCTTAGCATGCGCAATAATTTACCTATTACGGATTAATGTTTGAGGCCGACATACATAACAGAAACAACAATATAAGAAAAGGTAACACATTGATATGTGTACATTTCTATATAACTGTATGTCTGAATAAGGAAAGTGTATCTGCATTTCTGTAAGAGTCTTATCTTGATGGTGGGGGATGAGTTGGATAGTGACCAGAGGTCTGGCTCATAGCACATAGGTGTTAATCATGGGGGAGAAGTCATTTAAGGAATATAACTAGTTATTTCATGTCTGATGGGCTCCAGGCACTACATATCCCCTCTTTCGAACGTTGTTGTCCGTCCAACAGACAACAGCGAGCGACGTCAAAGGTGCGGAACAATCAGGCATGCACCCGGCACTCATGGCTGGAAGAGAGAGGTGGCTCTCTGGAGGTTGGTGCTTCAAGGAGCGACTGTGGTGCCGTGGTCGACGTTATCAGGTGTGATAATGTAGACAGTGGCAAGGTATGGGTCCTCGAGCTTTGTGCAGCAGGTGTCGAGGCACTGTCACTTGTCATCCTGACCCAGGTTGGTCTGTGTCAGGTGGTTGTTATCTAGTATCTGTGGTCCCTGCAGTCTGGAATCGCTGGTTGGACTCTCACTTGTGAGAGGGCAGGTAGTTCCAGGGTTCGCAGAGAATTGTCGTAAAGATTTTGTAGTGTAAAGAAAGTTTCCGACGGACCCGGTTAGGGTGCAGGAGGGCAGCAGGTGTCTGTTATCCCGCTGTTTTGCTCAAATGTCATCAGGCGTCTGATGTTGGGGTTGTCGACACTGACTTGAGCGGGTCTGAGTTGTGTTGGTAGGGGTTTTGCTGTTGGGCCTGTGGGCCCGTTGCTCCATTCAACATTGTCTGGCTGCTCCTGAGGTGTCGGCTGGACTTATGGGATGCTTTTTCCTTTTGGGAAGTCTAATGCGGTGTTGCGTTGGGCAAGGAGTCAGAAGTTTATCTTTCAGTACTTCTCAGTGGAGTTTCATTCAAGGAGCTCTTTGTTAGCATCAGAAACTCTGTTCTGGAAAAGCAGGCGTGTCCAGCTGTCCTTGTGGGTGTCGGTTAATTTTGGTACTCGGAGACTTGCAGGTTCAGTTCATTTACCTCCTGTCTGAGGCCCTTGAGGGTGTGGGCCAAGGAGAAGATGATGCTGCTCAGCTCCTGGTTGTCCAGGCTGGATGTGAGTTGTCCATTTGTCCATTTGGTGAGTGGCAGGGCTGGATGTCTGAGACACGCTGGTTCACAGTTCCTATTGTGAATCTCGCTGGCTGCGGCATGCTTTTGGCTTCCTGCGCTCTTTGGATGCAGGTGTCGCACTCAGGCATGTTTCACTGAAGTACTGGTGAGCAATGTAGGTGGTGACAAGGATGGTCTCTTAGTTGACACGGGTGTCGTGTCTGGTGCCATCTGGTGGTAAACGTTCACAGATGTTTCTCGTCGACTGACTGCTTTGCATCGTAGAGAGGCTGTGTCGTTTGAAATCCGCTGGTTTCGAGCTGGCATCAAACTTAGCATATTCTGATGTCCTCTGTCACTGCATGCTTGGCAGTGCGCCACTTTTGCGTTGGTAGTGGCTTTGGTACTCTGGTGTATTCTGCACGGTGCATCTTGGGCATACATCAGCAATGACCCCCCTTTGTTCCTGGAAAGCTGGGAGCTGTGGCGGTGTTTGGTTATCAGGAACAAATGTGAGGATGTGTCATCTAGATGCGGCATGTGTGTGACATCACTGAGTTGTTTTCGGCTTAGTGCCTTAGTGTGGTCGGACAGTGCAAGGTTAAGTGTCAGCAGTGCTTGGGAGCAGTGGAGGCTGCTTTAGCAGAGCTATTTTGTAGGTGGAGCCAGTGTGCATGGGTGTGATGCAGGCAGCGAAGCAGCGTGAGGTGTTTGCTTGTGGCTTAGAAGCGATGCTTGGGTTGGGTGGGTGGGTTTTTTGTTGTTGAAAACCTTAGGCAGCCACAAAATCCCTCAGTTTTTTCCTGGGCCTTTCACTATTTTTCCACGAATAGCATGTAATGTTCTTATTGTGATGGCAATGCTTGTCTGGAACAGTTGTTAATGCTCGTCTGTTTCAAACTGAGTGGTGTTGTTTGAAACTGAGCTTAGCCTACTTTGAGTCTATGCAGGTTAGTAATTTTCAGAGGGAGTTCTTGCGACTTGCTGTGACACAAGGGTTGATCCGATTGCCGTCACTCGTGCTGTGATGTCAGGTGGCCCGGCTTAAGGTGTTGCAGTGGGACAGGCTTGTCGTTTTCCACTAGGTACCTGCTCTGGGCGTGTCTTGCCTCGCTCTTTGGTCTATAAGCACATGGGTTTGTGTGCGTGGGACCCTTGGTCTGCAGGCATTGATAGTTATAAACATCACACATTGGTGGCAGGTCTCTGTGATTCCCTCTGTCTTCTGGTGCGATTGGCACATCGCTGGATGGCTTGTGCAGCGCAGCTGTTGTCATCTGGGTGCTGGGCTCTGCTGAGAGCCGCTGCAGGTGTAATCCACCCCCCTTCTGGCCGCGCTGTCAGTGTGGACCAGGGTGGAGGTAGTGGATGGCAGATGATACTCCCTTCAGTGTGTGCAACTCAGGGATTTGGTGTAGCGCAGGTGTCATTTTGGTGTTTGTGACACTGTCTTGAGCGCTTGTTTTCCTGAGTGGGCGGTTCTTTTCACAGTTCTCCAAGCTTGTCGGTGGTTTCTGTGTAGCCCTGGATGCAGGTAGGCTTGGTGTGGTGTCATGTCGTTCTGTGCGTGGGACCATGTACATGACATTAGTTCTGCATCATCGTCATATGTGGAGAGCAGCTTTTGCACCACTTCTGAGTGGCCATTTTCCCTTAGGCTCTTCGTGACGGAATTGTTTAAAGTCTTTGAAATACCTGAATGGTATGTACACTGCAAAAGATTACTTTTCAGAAAGGGGGTGTGGCTTCTAGAGTGGGCACTGCTTCACGTATTCCATTGAATGTGTGTGCAGCGTTAGGGTTTTAGCCACACTGTGTTTTGAGCCGAACAGTGACCCCTTTTGGTGAATGCAGGTAGTTCGTTCGCCAGAGTGTAAACATCTGGGAGTAATCTTATCTAGCAAGGCTTTCTCGCAGTTGAGGGAGTATCGTAGGGCTGTGAGAAACAGGAAGTAGCAGGTTTTGCATTGTCTATTCCAGGTTAAGTTCAGAGCACAGGTGTCCTCAGTGTTGGCCTGCACTGATCTCAGATCACTCCCACACAGTGATGTCGCTGCGTGTTCAGCTCCCATACACCACTGTATGTTTGTTCACCTTGGTCAGTCAGACATCCCCCCTTGGCATGGGGCAGCTGGACAATCACTTTGCTAATCTTTATTGCCTTCTGGTGCTTGGCTGTTTTCCGGCGGTCTGTAGAGTCCGCTGAATCGAGCGATCGCTGTACGGAAGAAGGCTGTAGCATTTGGGTGGTGACTCACAGTGTGATGTGGATATCTGAGGGGAAAGATTTTCTGGCGTTGATGCCATCTTCCCTTGGTGCCTGTTGCGTTGTCTCACGTAGGCTCAGATGCTGGTCGTAGCAGTCGTGTTCTTAGCTGCTGTATTCAGTTTTGACAGTTTTGACTGCTGGTACAAATGGCTGGGGTCCTGTTAGCTGGAGGTGGAGCTAAGCAGATCTGTCTCGTGGTCACACTGGGCAATGTTCTTGCTTAAAAGTCAATGTTTTGCAGACAGGCGTGTGTTGTAGCCTACTGCAGTGTTCAGGAAGACAGCGTTTTGTGGTGACACCTGTCAGATTCCCGGCCAGCTTGCTGGCGTGTGAGGTGTGAACGGTGGGCTGTTAGGCCCGGGAGAGATTTTGTGTTGAGCTCTCCTGTTTGTTCATATTGTTATCTGCAAGCATTTGAGTTCTTTAAGGTGTGCTGGGTTCAGCTCACTTTGTGTTTCTTTGCGGAGTCGTTACTTGAACTTCGGCGTAGGCTGCTTGCAGGAGGCCTTAAGAGGCTTTGGCCGTGGCATGAGTGCTGCTGTCTGCCTGGGTCCATTGTAAAGAGAGCTTCCGCTGTTTAGGAGTGTTCTCCTGTACTGCTCTCTGCGTTCAGTCTGTGGGGGTGTTGCAGGCGTGTCTTGAAGCTTTTCTCCTCTCTCCTCGTGTAGGTCCTTGTCCTCTTCATCCGCTATCTCTGAACATCCAGATGGTCTAGGCGGTTCTGCGCGCTGTCCTGGTTCCGTCGTGGGTGAAGCTTTCTCCGCTGCGGTTTTAGTCAGACGATCTTGTTGAGGGCGTGGTCACTGATGGTCCGGGCTGTAGATGAGTTGATTGGTTCTCTTCAGCCGTAGCTCTTGACTGGATCGTGATCCATTCGCCTGTGTGCGTGGTCGTCCGGCTGTTCTCCGCTCAGGGGCTGTAGTCACTAGACCCAGGGCAGGATGGCATCTTTGCCTTGTCTGGACTGGATGGCGGGACTGGATGGTGACATGTTGACACAAATAGAGAGGGAGAGACAAAGCACAACGAGCCAATGCAAGTCCGTACAGAACTAATGAGCTAAAATGTTGCTATGTGTTGCGCACTTAACTGATGTCATCAGATGGTGACGCAAACTAAACGCTTATTATCCTAGCTGTAAAGAAGGGGTCAGATAGTTTGTGTGGGTAAACACAGGAAACTATGAGTAAACTTAATGATGAGCGATTAACTTTGGAGCTATTCAGTTCATCGGTGTAGTTACCAAAAGATTTCACTGATGTTCAGACAGGTTCAGTCTCTAATAGGGAGAAAAACAAAAACAAAATCCATCAGAAAGAGAGGTATAAAGGGTTAAAGCAAAAGAGAGAAAGTGAGCTGACTGCCAGCCCTGGGGTCAGTGACGGGGCCCACCGGGTGGGGGCGCTATGGAGTCGTCACACCTGGGAAATGGCAGAGCTGAGAGAGCAAAAGAGAGAAAGGCCCCCCTGGGATGGGCCGAATTACCCGGGGTACTGAGAGTGCAACTTGATCGATTTGGTCAAAGTTTAAATTTAAATCAAGACTGTTTAATCAAAAATTTAAAATGAGCAAATACAATTATAATTGCTAAAGGGAGAGTTGAATCTAAGGCGGTGAAATAATTAAAATTAAATCACACACACACACACACAAAAAAGAAAACATACATTATGTTAATTATCATTATGGTTTAAATAACAATAATTAATAATGTAAAATCAAAAAGGAAAAAAGAAGGGAGAGACTGACTGGGATTATCCATAAGCGTTGTTGCTCAAAGAAAAAGAAAAAAAAAATGAAATCAGGCATAGGTATTGGAAGAGGTTTTAGACAGACTTCTATCTTTTAATAGAAGGAAATACCTTTTATGCGGGATTTCAGATTCCACCTTCTGTGGATTTAAACGCGCATCTAAGCGCAGTTACCATGGCGACGCGTTATCGCGGGTGTATATTTCTTGTGTCCGTTTTACTGAACACAGGTACATGTGTTTGCAAACTTTAACTTAATAGGATGGTTACACTATTAAAAGGTTGCTTAGTTACGATGCGTGCACCTTGATCTTGAGTCAGCCTCCTGACTGTGTGCTTTGCACAAAACAAATAAATAACACTCGATCAAGATTTGTACAGTAATAACGCGAAGTTGTTTACTATATTAAATCTATTCGATGAGCAAACGGGGTCAACCTAATCAGTTAGCTAAGCTGAGGTTTTAACCCAAAGGAGCAAGATAGCTGCTTAACATTGGAGTGCACATCAATGGCTAATCTATCTACCCTCAAAATATAAAGATATGGCCTTGTAAGGTGAAAGAGGAACATCGCTCAATCAGCTTCTTCACGCTAAAAAAAGGTTTCCTTCGCTTAATTTAGGGTGGCTTTAGGACGCACTATTTTATAGGGTCAATATATAAAGGCCTTAAGGTGAATGAGGAACATCGCTCAATCAGCTTCTTCACGCTAAAAAAAGGTTTCCTTCGCTTAATTTAGGGTGGCTTTAGGACGCACTATTATATAGGGTCAATATATAAACTGCAGTTAAGTTACGTCTTAACAGCGGTTGAGTTTCTCTGTGCGAGAGGCTCAAACATCTGTGAAGGTGTTAAAGGTGGGCTGGTCCACACCGTTCTAACACACACACACAAACAACGCGAGCCGAGACGCGAGTCGCGAGCCGAGTTTGAATAAACAAGCATGTAGACACACAAATTATTCCTGAGCTGCTCACATCACATAGTTTAAAACTGCCCCGCATTCTAACGCCAAATTATGTAGAGAATTTTGGTTAGCTCAAAGAATTTAAGATGATCAATATATGTGTGTATATGCATGAGACTGTTTCTCTCATCACATATACACTGCAAAACTCCACCAGGTCTTATGACCAATGAATAGGATGAAATGAGTTATTTAAAACATACATTTCAGTCAGGGAAAGTAGTTTAACTCACAGGAAATCGTGTATAATAATCGTCATTAAATATACGCAATTTCCAGTTTCTGATCAATAACAGTAATAATGATATCGACTGGTTTCTTTGTCCAGCAAATTGTTCAGTGATACCCATTACTCTGACGTTGGCCCGTCGTCACGGCAACGCATTTTTACTAACCAGAACGGAGTTAAAACAATTGAACAGAATAGGGCTTAAGGTAGCAATATGAGATCGAAACAGTTTAAGTGACTTTTGTAATGTAAGCATTCAGCACAGAGAATCATTATATGTGAATATATGGTTGTTTATTAAACTATTCTACTTACAAACGATACATAGACAAACGTACATAAAACACAAATAGACAGAGAACGCGTGAGAGAGAGAGTATAAGAGAGAGAGAGAGAGAGAGAGAGAGAGAGAGAGAGAGAGCATGATACAGGGATGAAACGGTTCTGAACAACCTGAAATCGTTTTTTATAAAACGCCTTAAACGCAGCTATATACGTTTGTAGAAAGAACGGATACTTGCAAGCTCTCATCGTTGTGCATTGGTTCCGTATGGGTTCAGTTCAGAAAGTCCTTTCCAGTTTCTTGAGAGTTCCTTTAGAGTTTTTCAAGTAACTCAGGCCTCATCTCCTTATGCTAGGTGAGCAACCCCCCCCCCCCCCCCTCTGGGGGGAGGTGCGGGTGACGTGTCTTTGAGGCAAGAGCATGAGAGAGAGATGAGGGAAGGTTTATAAACCTGTAGGTCGTTCACGCCCACAGTTGGACCTTGTCCAATCCGGTTGATCTGAGTTTTGGAGGGAAGATTGAAAGTCTTTGTCTCTCAAAATGGTGTTTCGCATGTGGAAGCTGATTGGTTGTTTGGCCACAAAACTTTCAAAAGTTCAATAATACCTATAAAGCAAGGAGTTATTAAGATGCCACAAACATTAACATTTAGGGAATAATAAATGCTGCTCATAGACACCAAACATGATCTATGTATCTTCTCGTTTGACTGAGTGATTCTAAATGTGAGAGTCTTAGCATGCGCAATAATTTACCTATTACGGATTAATGTTTGAGG
>NC_133371.1:15073560-15163848 GCF_049309525.1 Garra rufa
TCTGACAGCTACTCCTCCGAGGCCTTTGAAGCCACAAGGCCCAAACTTGGCAGAGACCTGGGCCCTTGTCCCGAAAGAGTTGCTATATCTATTTGGACTGATCAGATGTACAGTTGATTTATTATTAATTTTTGAATATGACAAATTTCCCAATGAATTACATGGGCTGAGAAAAAATGCGCCCTCTAACAGTAATACCTCTTGACTGAAGAGGCGGGACTCAAAGCTCTTACTTACAGTCACTCTGAAAACGGTGGAAATACAAATAAATACCGCCTTAAAAATGTAAATATTACAGCGATTTAACTCTAAATACCCATTAGAACATATCAACAGCTAAATTCAGTGGTTTGTGAGTAGTTCTTGTAAAAGAAAAGATCGCACCCTTCAGCACTTATACAAGCCGTAAGCACTCTCTCTCTCTCGACATGTGCTCACAAACAACATAAATTGCACGAATTAGAACGCCTTTAATATAAATATATTTCAGCGATTTGTTTGTAAATACCCATTAGAACACATCAACAAATCAGCCTTTTGTGATATGTTTTATTTCAAAGTTAAAGCACTGTCTTCAGCAAATGTGTTATACAGACAAGCTTTCACGGATCGGAGCTAACCTGACTGAGAATTATACATGACTGCACGTCTTTTAAAAGCATTTAAATAAAAACACTCCAGCGATCCAACACAATAAATATACAAGAATATTTTAAAGAACTACATTAGCTGCAAATGAGCTGTTCAATAGGTTTCACTAACGAACATGTTACCGAGCTGAGACTTACTTTCACTTTGATTTCGGTGGAAAATGCATATAAATAACGCCTTTAAAATTACAATACTCCAGCCATTTAATTGTAAATACCCATTAGAAACACATCAAGACCTGAATTCAGCTGTTTGAGCGAATTTATTGAAACCCCTAAGCATTTCCTTCACCGCGTACAGATTGCTTTCAACGAGTTTACATGGAGAGGAACGACATAATTTGCACAAATTTGACCGCCTTTAAAATTATAATATTGCAGCGATTTAATTCAGTCCACCCATTACAAAATATCAACAGCTAAATGCAGTTGTTTGTGACTATTTTTTTTTTTTTCATACAGAAAGCGCTGCATTCAGCAGTGTGTTAGACATGATGAGCTCCAAGATGTCCGACTGAGAATTATAAATGACTGCACGTCTTTTAAAGGCATTTAAATAAAAACACTCCAGCGATTCAACACAATAAATATAGAAGAATATTTTAAAGACCTGCATTGGGTGAAAATGACGTTTTTCATAGGCTTAACTAACATGAGATGCACGGCTGCATTTATGTGTCTGTTAACAAAGACATCATTTGCACGTCTTTTAAAGGTATTTTAATACAAACACTCCGGCGATTCAACACAATAATAGTTCAGTCATATAATAAAAAGTTTAAATGCTTGCTTATTTCTGCTTTTCGGCTCAACCGCACGGCAACGCGACGCGGCTTTGAAGCAGGCGCTCATCACTTATTCCAGTATGGCAAGCCGTTTTAACCTAAAATACACATATTAATCCACTATGGTGTTCTGGGCTGGCCCTTTTACCCGAAGGCTGCCAGGTTTGCTTCTCCAAGCCAACATTTAAAGTTTGTCATCGAACTTTAGCTTCTAGTTATATGTTATTATTCTTATGACCTAAGAAAATTTCTGACAGCTACTCCTCCGAGGCCTTTGAAGCCACAAGGCCCAAACTTGGCAGAGACCTGGGCCCTTGTCCCGAAAGAGTTGCTATATCTATTTGGACTGATCAGATGTACAGTTGATTTATTATTAATTTTTGAAAATGACATATTTCCCAATGAATTACATGGGCTGAGAAAAAATGCGCCCTCTAGCAGTAATACCTCTCGACTGAAGAGGCGGGACTCAAACCTCTTACTTACAGTCACTCTGAAATCGGTGGAAATACAAATAAATATCACCTTAAAAACTTAATTATTACAGCGATTTAACTCTAAAAACCCATTAGAACATATCAACAGCTAAGTTCAGTGGTTTGTGAGTAGTTCTTGTAAAAGAAAAGCTCGCACCCTTCAGCGAGTATACATGCCGTCAGCATGAACTCTCTCTGTATGTGCTCATAAACAACATAACTTGCACGAATTAGAACGCCTTTAAAATTAATATATTTCAGCGATTTATTTGTAAATACCCATTAGAACACATCAACAAATCAGCCTTTTGTGATCTGTTTTATTTCAAAGTTAAAGCACTGTCTTCAGCAAATGTGTTATACAGACGAGCTTTCAGGCTCGGAGCTAACTTACCCGACTGAGAATTATACATGACTGCACGTCTTTTAAAAGCATTTAAATAAAAACACTCCAGCGATCCAACACAATCAATATACAATAATATTTTAAAGAACTACATTAGCTGCAAATGAGCTTTTCAGTTTCACTAACGACCATGTTAACCGAGCTGTGACTTACTTTCACTTTGAACTCGGTGGAAAATGCATATAAATAATGCCTTTAAAATTACAATATTCCAGCCATTTAATTGTAAATACCCATTAGAACACATCAAGACCTGAATTCAGCTGTTTAAGCGAATTTATTGAAAACCCTAAGCATTTCCTTCACCGTGTACAGATTGCTTTCAACGAGTATACATGGAGACGAACGACATAATTTGCACGAATTAGAACGCCTTTAAAATTACAATATTGCAGCGATTTAATTCAGTCCACCCATTAGAAAATATCAACAGCTAAATGCAGTTGTTTGTGAGCATTTTGTTTTCATACAGAGAGCGCTGCGTTCAGCAGTGTTACATGAGCTCCGAGATGTCCGACTGAGAATTATACATGACTGCACATCTTTTAAAGGCATTTAAATAAAAACACTCCAGCGATTCAACACAATAAATATAGAAGAATATTTTAAAGACCTGCATTGGGTGCAAATTACTTTTTTCATAGGCTTAACTAACTAACATGAGATGCACTGCTCAGTCTTCATCTGCATCATCAAAGACATCATTTGCACGTCTTTTAAAGGTATTTAAATACAAACACTCCAGCGATTAAACACAATAATAGTAGAGTAATATATTACACAGCTTAAATGCTTGCTTATTAATGCTTTTAGGCTCAACCGCACGGCAACGCTTTCAAGCACGCGCTGCACACTTGTTGTATGGCAAGCCGTTTTAACCTAAAATACACATAAATCCACTATGGCAAGCTGTTTTAACCTAAAATATACTAAGCATTACTTATCGTAATAGCATTTTTACTAGCAACAATTCAATCAGAGAGCTCTAAGTGTTCTGGGCTGGCCCTTTTGCCCGAAGGCTGCCCGGTTTGCTTCTCCAAGCCAACATTTAAAGTTTGTCATCGAACTTTAGCTTCTAGTTATTATTAAACTTCTTCTGAGACTAAAATTCTATACGCTACTCCTCCTAGAGCTTTAAGGCTACAAGCCCCAAACTCGGCAGAGCCCTGGGCCCTGGTCACGAAAGTGTTGCTATATCTTTTTGGAATGATCAGACTTACAGTTGATTTAATATTAATTTTTTTACATTAAAAATTCCTAAAATTTCGCCCTCTAATGGAGCAATATTCCAGTATGGCAAGCCGTTTTAACCTAAAATCCACACATGATCCTCTATGGCAAGCTGTTTTAGCCTAAAATATACTAAGCATTTCTTGTCGTACTGCCATTTTTACTAGCAACAATTCAATTAGAGAGTTCTAAGTGTTCTGGGCTGGCCCTTTTGCCCCAAGGCTGCCCGGTTTGGCTCTCCAAGCCAACATTTAAAGTTTGTCATCGAACTTTAGCTTCTAGTTATTATTAAACTTCTTCTGAGACTAAAATTCTATACGCTACTCCTCCTAGAGCTTTAAGCCTACAAGCCCCAAACTCGGCGGAGCCCTGGGCCCTGGTCACGAAAGTGTTGCTATATCTTTTTGGAATGATCAGACTTACAGTTGATTTAATATTAATTTTTTTGCATGAAAAATTTATATAGGATTTCAATGGGCTGAGAAAAAATGCGCCATCTAGAGGCGCAATACCTCTCCACTGAAGAGGCGGGACTCAAACCTCTTACTTACAGTCACTCTGAAATCGGTGGAAATACAAATAAATACCGCTTTAAAAATTTAAATATTACAGCGATTTAACTCTAAATACCCATTAGAACACATCAACAGCTACATTCAGCTGTGAGCTGTTTTGTGTAAAAGTTAAACCGCTGTCTTTACAGAGTGTGTTACAGATGAGCTTCACATCTCCGTCTGAGAATTATACATGACTGCACGTCTTTTAAAAGCATTTAAATAAAAACACTCCAGCGATCCAACACAATAAATATACAAGAATATTTTAAAGAACTACATTAGCTGCACATGAGCTGTTCAATAGGTTTCACTAACGAACATGTTACCGAGCTGTGACCCATACTTTCACTTTGACTTCGGTGGAAAATGCATATAAATAACGCCTTTAAAATTACAATATTCCAGCCATTTAATTTTAAATACCCATTAGAACACATCAAGACCTGAATTCAGCTGTTTGAGCGAATTTATTCAAAACCCTAAGCATTTCCTTCACCGCGTACAGATTGCTTTCAACGAGTATACATGGAGACGAACGATATAATTTGCACGAATTAGAACGCCTTTAAAATTACAATATTGCAGCGGTTTAATTCGTTCCACCCATTAGAAAATATCAACAGCTAAATGCAGTTGTTTGTGAGTATTTTTTTTCATACAGAGAGCGCTGTGTTCAGCAGTGTAGACATGAGCTCCGAGATGTCCGTCTGAGAATTATACATGACTGAACGTCTTTTAAAGGCATGTAAATACAAACACTCCAGCGATTGCACACAATAAATATAGAAGAATATTTTAAAGACCTGCATTGGGTGCAAAGGACTTTTTTCATAGGCTTAACTAACTAACAGGAGATGCACGGCTGCATTTACGTGTCTGTTAACAAAGACATCATTTGCACGTCTTTTAAAGGTATTTTAATACAAACACTCCAGCGATTCCACACAATAAATATAGAAGAATATTTTAAAGACCTACATTGAGTGCAAATGACTTTTTTCACAGGCTTAACTAACTAACATTGAATGCACTGCTCAGTCTTCATCTGCATCATCAAAGACATCATTTGCACGTCTTTTAAAGGTATTTAAATACAAACACTCCAGCGATTAAACACAATAATAGTAGAGTAATATATTACACAGCTTAAATGCTTGCTTATTTCTGCTTTTAGGCTCAACCGCACAGCAACGCGTCGTGGCTTTCAAGCACGCGCTGCACACTTGTTGTATGGCAAGCCGTTTTAACCTAAAATATACTAAGCATTACTTATCGTAATAGCATTTTTACTAGCAACAATTCAATCAGAGAGCTCTAAGTGTTCTGGGCTGGCCCTTTTGCCCGAAGGCTGCCCGGTTTGCTTCTCCAAGCCAACATTTAAAGTTTGTCATCGAACTTTAGCTTCTAGTTATGTTGGCTTGGAGAAGCCAACATATTGTTATGCTATTTAAACTTATTATTATTATTATTAAAATTCTTCTGAGACTAAAATTCTATACGCTACTCCTCCTAGAGCTTTAAGGCTACAAGCCCCAAACTCGGCGGAGCCCTGGGCCCTGGTCACGAAAGTGTTGCTATATCTTTTTGGAATGATCAGACTTACAGTTGATTTAATATTAATTTTTTTGCATTAAAAATTCCTAAAATTTCGCCCTCTAATGGAGCAATATTCCAGTATGGCAAGCTGTTTTAGCCTAAAATATACTAAGCATTTCTTGTCGTACTGCCATTTTTACTAGCAACAATTCAATTAGAGAGCTTTAAGTGTTCTGGTCTGGCCCTTTTGCCCCAAGGCTGCCCGGTTTGGCTCTCCAAGCCAACATTTAAAGTTTGTCATCGAACTTTAGCTTCTAGTTATTATTAAACTTCTTCTGAGACTAAAATTCTATACGCTACTCCTCCTAGAGCTTTAAGGCTACAAGCCCCAAACTCGGCAGAGCCCTGGGCCCTGGTCACGAAAGTGTTGCTATATCTTTTTGGAATGATCAGACTTACAGTTGATTTAATATTAATTTTTTTACATTAAAAATTCCTAAAATTTCGCCCTCTAATGGAGCAATATTCCAGTATGGCAAGCCGTTTTAACCTAAAATCCACACATGATCCTCTATGGCAAGCTGTTTTAGCCTAAAATATACTAAGCATTTCTTGTCGTACTGCCATTTTTACTAGCAACAATTCAATTAGAGAGTTCTAAGTGTTCTGGGCTGGCCCTTTTGCCCCAAGGCTGCCCGGTTTGGCTCTCCAAGCCAACATTTAAAGTTTGTCATCGAACTTTAGCTTCTAGTTATTATTAAACTTCTTCTGAGACTAAAATTCTATACGCTACTCCTCCTAGAGCTTTAAGCCTACAAGCCCCAAACTCGGCGGAGCCCTGGGCCCTGGTCACGAAAGTGTTGCTATATCTTTTTGGAATGATCAGACTTACAGTTGATTTAATATAAATTTTTTTGCATGAAAAATTTATATAGGATTTCAATGGGCTGAGAAAAAATGCGCCATCTAGAGGCGCAATACCTCTCCACTGAAGAGGCGGGACTCAAACCTCTTACTTACAGTCACTCTGAAATCGGTGGAAATACAAATAAATACCGCTTTAAAAATTTAAATATTACAGCGATTTAACTCTAAATACCCATTAGAACACATCAACAGCTACATTCAGCTGTGAGCTGTTTTGTGTAAAAGTTAAACCGCTGTCTTTACAGAGTGTGTTACAGATGAGCTTCACATCTCCGTCTGAGAATTATACATGACTGCACGTCTTTTAAAAGCATTTAAATAAAAACACTCCAGCGATCCAACACAATAAATATACAAGAATATTTTAAAGAACTACATTAGCTGCACATGAGCTGTTCAATAGGTTTCACTAACGAACATGTTACCGAGCTGTGACCCATACTTTCACTTTGACTTCGGTGGAAAATGCATATAAATAACGCCTTTAAAATTACAATATTCCAGCCATTTAATTTTAAATACCCATTAGAACACATCAAGACCTGAATTCAGCTGTTTGAGCGAATTTATTCAAAACCCTAAGCATTTCCTTCACCGCGTACAGATTGCTTTCAACGAGTATACATGGAGACGAACGATATAATTTGCACGAATTAGAACGCCTTTAAAATTACAATATTGCAGCGGTTTAATTCGTTCCACCCATTAGAAAATATCAACAGCTAAATGCAGTTGTTTGTGAGTATTTTTTTTCATACAGAGAGCGCTGTGTTCAGCAGTGTAGACATGAGCTCCGAGATGTCCGTCTGAGAATTATACATGACTGAACGTCTTTTAAAGGCATGTAAATACAAACACTCCAGCGATTGCACACAATAAATATAGAAGAATATTTTAAAGACCTGCATTGGGTGCAAAGGACTTTTTTCATAGGCTTAACTAACTAACAGGAGATGCACGGCTGCATTTACGTGTCTGTTAACAAAGACATCATTTGCACGTCTTTTAAAGGTATTTTAATACAAACACTCCAGCGATTCCACACAATAAATATAGAAGAATATTTTAAAGACCTACATTGAGTGCAAATGACTTTTTTCACAGGCTTAACTAACTAACATTGAATGCACTGCTCAGTCTTCATCTGCATCATCAAAGACATCATTTGCACGTCTTTTAAAGGTATTTAAATACAAACACTCCAGCGATTAAACACAATAATAGTAGAGTAATATATTACACAGCTTAAATGCTTGCTTATTTCTGCTTTTAGGCTCAACCGCACAGCAACGCGTCGTGGCTTTCAAGCACGCGCTGCACACTTGTTGTATGGCAAGCCGTTTTAACCTAAAATATACTAAGCATTACTTATCGTAATAGCATTTTTACTAGCAACAATTCAATCAGAGAGCTCTAAGTGTTCTGGGCTGGCCCTTTTGCCCGAAGGCTGCCCGGTTTGCTTCTCCAAGCCAACATTTAAAGTTTGTCATCGAACTTTAGCTTCTAGTTATTATTAAACTTCTTCTGAGACTAAAATTCTATACGCTACTCCTCCTAGAGCTTTAAGGCTACAAGCCCCAAACTCGGCAGAGCCCTGGGCCCTGGTCACGAAAGTGTTGCTATATCTTTTTGGAATGATCAGACTTACAGTTGATTTAATATTAATTTTTTACATTAAAAATTCCTAAAATTTCGCCCTCTAATGGAGCAATATTCCAGTATGGCAAGCCGTTTTAACCTAAAATCCACACATGATCCTCTATGGCAAGCTGTTTTAGCCTAAAATATACTAAGCATTGCTTGTCGTACTGCCATTTTTACTAGCAACAATTCAATTAGAGAGCTCTAAGTGTTCTGGGCTGGCCCTTTTGCCCCAAGGCTGCCCGGTTTGGCTCTCCAAGCCAACATTTAAAGTTTGTCATCGAACTTTAGCTTCTAGTTATGTTGGCTTGGAGAAGCCAACATATTGTTATGCTATTTAAACTTATTATGTTGGCTTGGAGAGCCAACATATTGTTATGCTATTTAAACTTATTATTATTATTATTATTATTATTATGTTGGCTTGGAGAAGCCAACATATTGTTATGCTATTTAAACTTATTATTATTCAACCTTCTTCTGAGACTAATTTTCTATACGCTACTCCTCCTAGAGCTTTAAGGCTACAAGCCCCAAACTCGGCTGAGCCCTGGGCCCTGGTCACCAAAGTGTTGCTATATCTTTTTGGAATGATCAGACTTACAGTTGATTTAATATTAATTTTTTTTACATGAAAAATTTCTATAGGATTTCAATGGGCTGAGAAAAAATGCGCCATCTAGAGGCGCAATACCTCTCCACTGAAGAGGCGGGACTCAAGCCTCTTGCTTACAGTCACTCTGAAATCGGTGGAAATACAAATAAATACGGCTTTTTAAAATGTAAATATTACAGCGATTTAACTCTAAATACCCATTAGAACACATCAATAGCTTAATTCAGTGGTTTGTGAGCAGTTCTTGTCAAAGAAAAGCTTGCACCCTTCAGCGAGTACAAGCCGTCAGCACGAACTCTCTCTGTATGTGCTCATAAACAACATAATTTGCACGAATTAGAACGCCTTTAAAATTAATATATTTCAGCGATTTATTTGTAAATACCCATTAGAACACATCAACAAATCAGCCTTTTGTGATCTGTTTTATTTCAAAGTTAAGTTAGCTCCGAGCCGTGAAGCTCATCTGTATAACACACATTTGCTGAAGACTGCTTTAACGTTACCCGACTGAGAATTATACATGACTGCACGTCTTTTAAAAGCATTTAAATAAAAACACTCCAGCGATCCAACACAATAAATATACAAGAATATTTTAAAGAACAACATTAGCTGCAAATGATCAATAGGTTTCACTAACGAACATGTTCCCAAGCTGTGACCCACACTTTCACTTTGACTTCGGTGGAAAATGCATATAAATAACGCCTTTAAAATTACAATATTCCAGCCATTTAATTTTAAATACCCATTAGCAGGGGCGGATTAAGGTCGTCAGGGGCCCCTAGGCTGCTCTTTGTGTGAGGCCCCCCCCAATGAAAATGATTGACATGATTTGACCAGCAGCAGCTGATTGGATAACCAATTCACATCCCAATCTCCTGCTTTTTTTTTTTTTTAACTGTTTCTTATTGGTCAATTAGGGTCTTCTTTTGTTCGCACCCTGACGGGCCTAGGCCCACCCACTTTTCAACAGGCCCATCCAAAATTTTTCTTCAAAAAAATATATTCTAATTTTGTCAAGAATTATAAGTCTGTAAGCTCATAATTTGTGCTAAAATAGTCTAAATATTAGTTTTAAAAAGTTAATTTTAAAAAGCTGGTTATTTCTAACCTGTCTTTGATGTTTCGCAAGTTCAGCAGACAGTGGTTCGGGTTTGTTCCGATCAGGGCTGCGTTCTCCGATAACGTTGTCTCTTAGCGTGCTACGAAGACTCAAAAGGTACACCTTAACTACAGGTATACCTTTCCTACGTGTGTTCTCCAAACTATACCTTAGGATATTGCTTAAGGTAAACCTTCTTAAGTGCGACCTTAGCAGGTGCTGTCCATGGTGGAGGTGCTGAATAGGTTGATATCGATGCCTCGGTGATCGATTGTGCGCTCTTTCCTTCACAGCGGTATAGGTAAAGTATTGAGAAAACAATGTTTTTTTTTTATAAAGAAGCGTTTTAGAAATAGTACAAACTGCATTTATCGGGGCTCAATGAAATATGTACATGCAGAAATACATGTGTATGTGTTTCAACTTATTCTCATCATTTTGCGTACGAATAACACGACTTTGCAATAGTGTGTAATGCATAAGCCAAAGTCCAATTTTGCGTGCATATGATACGCCAATCCTTCCAATTAACTTCAATGGAGAGAGGATGCGTATAAATACCACGCATCATCTTTTATATAGATGATATAAAAGATGATGCGTGGTATTTGTATGCATCCTCTCTCCATTGAAGTTAATGGGAAGGATTGGCGCATCATATGCACGCAAAATTGGACTTTGGCGTATGCATTACACACTATTACTCTCCACGCACGGCGCCGTCTTTGATTTAAAACAAGTACTCACAGTCTCGCTGCCATAGCTATAAAGTTTGTGTAAACTCATCTTTCTTTATATAGACTCATAGCCTTTTCTGTCAAATGGTTCGCCCGCTGATGTGCCTCGAGATAGTAATTAAAAAAAGCTAACAACCATGGAAACTTTATTAATGAAAACACTTCCATACACTGGCCAGAGGAGAACTGGTCCCCCGACTGAGCCTGGTTTCTCCCAAGGTTTTTTCTCCATTTCTGTCACCTGTGGAGTTTTGGTTCCTTGCCGCTGTCGCCTCTGGCTTGCTTAGTTGGGGACACTTTCCAGCGATATCGTATACTATTTGAACTGAACTGACGATGATATCACTGAATTCATTGATGAACTGCCTTTTACTGAAAATTGATTGTTTACAATAATGCGTTACTTACACACTATGGTGCTGTTTAAATACTGTGCAGTTGCTTTGACACAATCTGTATTGTTAAAAGCGCTATAGACGGTTTCAACGGCAACAACATAAACAAACGTTACTGCGCATGAGCGCTTTTGTGGCCCAAACTTAACTTCCGGTAGACATCCAAATAGAATCAATAACAACAGCTAAGTCCTTCTAGAGTAGATCATTTTTTTAATAACAAGCGAAATATGTTGGCTGCGTAAATTAGACTGATTTATTAAAAAATGCAAACTCATTCCCAGTAGGAGGTGCTTTAAGCACGAGAAACAAGGTTTCCTCGGTAATGGCTATAGACAAAGCAGCTCTTAATTTAAAAACGCTGCCTTATGCAGGATGAAAATGAAAATGACATTTTCTAAAGACAGTCTTTCTTCAGAAATACAGTGATATAAAAACACCCACGCCTGGGTTTGATTTTTAAACGTGTATTACGTTTATTCAAAGAAGTCTATTAACAGATTAATTAATTAGTCTATTAATTCCAATTTCCAATTGGAAAATCAGTCGGTTTTTATATCGTGGCAGGTCGCCACAAATAAATAAATGTTTGGGAAACACATACCACAGCACAATAACCTGAGACCAACTTCATTACTCATTATTAGCTGTGTTTGTAGCCCGCGACACGAACCAGACAGATAAACAAACACAGACCGGAAGTTAACTTAGGTCCAGGTGCGTGCGCCCGATGAAACCGTCTATATAAATAAAGGTGACTTGACTTGACACTGGGTGTAGGCTATAACAACTTAAGTATTTTATGTGTAAAATTGTAAAGTAAAAAATGCAATTTTAATACTAAATCAGATTTTATATTAAATGTTCATATAAAATTTTCTATTTGTAATTAAACTGCGATGTAAAAAAGCTTTTTGCGTGGTGCCCACTAGCGGTATGAACCGTCAGCAGCGGTAAGGTATAGCTAAGAGCGCTCCAGACCAACCTTACGAACGTATGACTTACAGAAGGTATACTTAACAAAGAAGGTTTCTGAAAACACATATTAACGATAAGGTACTTCTTAAGGTACAACTTAAGAACGACGTAGCGTTAAGGTGGTTTCGGAGAACCCAGCCCAGAGCATGTGAGCGGAGAGTGCATTTCTGAATATTCCGCTTGCTCATTCCACTCAGGGTCGCTGGCTCAACCCAGAATGGACTGCAAATATGTGGAATAAGGGCTGCCTCCGACTAAAGTTTTTTCTAGTGGACTAGTATAGTTGTTCATTTTAGCCATTCGTGGACAAATCGCCCCTTTATATTAATTTCATTACTTAGGCTATATACCCGATAGATGAGCGTTTACGTAATATAGCTGCACTCAAGCGCACGACCACAAGGAGACATTTCATTATTTATTAATAAACTGGTGTTTTCTGTGTCGCAGCAAAGATGAAGTTGACAATGTGGTCAATGAGACATTTCAAACTTTCTATAATAGATAGCCTATATTTCTCAAATCTGTGAGGCACAAGCTGAGTTTCGGCGCCCTCCAGACAGTTCACATGCAATGCAAGTGATCGTGTCGGCGCCTTATTACATTGTCTGCTATATATTTGCTTGTTATTTATTAAATACAGGCAATTGGTTGATAAAACATTGATCAAAATTAAGATACAATTTATACAAAACGAAAATCTTTTAAAAAAGAGACTACAAAACAAAACTTAATGAAGTGGTCAAAATGTTTTACCCATGTCTCCAGACATATTGCACATCTCATGATGTATCATATCTTTCTCATGTTGCATGCTCACTTTCATAATCAACATTGATTAAATTAAAAAACATAATGACGTCACATATTTTCCAACCCAGCCCTTGGCCCTGTTGCAACAGTCGTTGTTTAGGTACCTTAAACGCGCACGTACAGTCTCGGAGTCATCGCTGCAACCAGGAGATGAAGAGAGCCAAGACCCACATCACCAAGCACATATATTTGTCTCTGCCACCCCAGGATGCTAGCGCGACCAGCGCCATTGCTAGGAGGGCGCCAGAGCCTCTGCCTCTCAGCGCCTCTGCCTCGCGAGTGGATGATAGCCCTGAAGACGCCTAGCAATGGTTTAACCCTTAGTTAAGTTATACCTTAAGAGTCTTTGTAGCGCGCTAAGAGACAACGTTATCGGGAAACGCAGCCCAGGAGTCATGCTTATGATGCGTAATGGAGATTCCAAAGCGCTCTTCTTTGGTCAGAACCACGGAGAGCGATCGCGGAAAGGTCCGTCCTAGAGGTCTGCGCGGGACTGCTTTTCTAGTCCCGCTCCCGCGAGGTTTTATTCCGCACCCACCCGCTCCCGCTATATATTCACGCATTGTTCACCTGCTGCCCGCTTAAAATAATTTTCTTCCCGACCATTCCCGCTAAATTTAGTTCTCATTTCCAGAATCTCACATTTAACTATTAGGAAACAATACAGAGTATATAAAACTTTTTTTCGCAGTACATCCATTATATTTCCATGTTCCACTTTTAAGACGTATTATAGCTTGCATTCAGCCCGTCATAGATCAAATGTTAGATCAAAATTATATTTTAGACATTCAATGGTGATTAAAAAAAAATTGCAGCGCTGGTGGAAACACCAGACCATGTTAGCATGACTACAATGAATATGATCAAGAGTGGCTCGGACTGTCCTGTCAGCAGCATTGAGCGCATCTTCAGCGCAGCCGGAAGGGTTCTGCGTTCAAGTGCATGCAATAGGCTAAAGCTTGCCACAAAGCACAGGCAAAAGTAATTACCATGACTGTGAAATAGCAAGGAGATATTTAAATTATTTATTTATAAACTAGTGTTTTCTGAGTCAGTGATGATGAAGTTAACGATCCTCCTCATCCATCTCCTCATTAGAGAGAGATACATCTTTACAGATTAGCTACATAATAAAAGAGTTTTTGTTTTCGATTTGTTTTATTTCGTTAAGTACTAAGTTAAAGCTTTCTACATATATTTATCATGTCTGACAAAAAAATAACGGTTAAATAGTTTCCACTGAAAATGTAACTGATCACGCTGGCGCCTCCATATAAAACGCGTTTCCACTCTCCACACAAACGATTGGATATGCGCCTAATAGTGCACATATATATGTGCACTCAAACATAGAGTAGGTCAACTTTGGTCGTTACTTTAAGAAACAAAAAGCTTACGTTTAACTAACAAAAAATGCTCCAAACGTTTTTTTCTAAATTAACTTAAAAAAAGAAACGAAATTATAACCACTTTGCCATTACATGCAAAACTGAACTATTTTAATTGCCAAAACAGAAAAATCGAAAAATCAGTCAGCATAACCTTATGAAGATTCTGGCACTCCAAACATGGCTTTGCGCTCTGGAGTAATGCTGATAAACTGATAAACAGTTGTCCACAGAAAAAACACCATCAGTACCCGCACTTCCCGCGCCTATGAGACCTTGCCAATAAAATGCATGACGCAGAAAGCACTGGTCTATGAGTGCAGCGAGTGTATAACAGTTTTGAGCGCAGGCTGTAGCCTACAGATGCTCGATAAGAGTGAGTAAAGCGCAGATTTGCTGTTCAGAAAAGACGTCGGGAACGGATATTGTTACCGCCCGCTCCCGTTCGAATTACACCAGAGTTACCAACCGCAACCGCTTTTATTTGGAAATTTATTCCCGCGCCGCAAGAAATGTGATCGGGTCCCGCGGTTCCCCGCGGGAATGCAGACCTCTAGTCCGTCCTATGCACCGAAACTTTTTTACAATGCAACAAAATATTTAAAGAGCAAGCTATTAAAATCTATATTATGTATAGTCACAGATAATTTAACAGTCAGTAATTTTTATTAGGGTAAACAGTGATTAGATAACGTTTTTAATTTAACGTTCACAATTGGTCTGGCCCATCCAAACTGGAATCCCTGCGCCGTGCCGTGCCTGGTTCGCGCTTAAGTATAAAAAAAAAAAAAAATTGTCTGGCCAATCCGAGGCCCCCTGAACACACGAGGCCCCTAGGCTGCAGCCTATGTAAGCCTGTGCGTTAATCCGCGCCAGCCCATTAGAACACATCAAGACCTGAATTCAGCTGTTTGAGCGAATTTATTCAAAACCCTAAGCATTTCCTTCACCGCGTACAGATTGCTTTCAACGAGTATAAATGGAGACGAACGATATAATTTGGACGAATAAGAACGCCTTTAAAATTACAATATTGCAGCGATTTAATTCATTCCACCCATTACAAAATATCAACAGCTAAATGCAGTTGTTTGTGAGTATTTTTTTTCCATACAGAGAGCGCTGTGTTCAGCAGTGTAGACATGAGCTCCGAGATGTCTGTCTGAGAATACATGACTGAACGTCTTTTAAAGGCATGTAAATACAAACACTCCAGCGATTGCACACAATAAATATAGAAGAATATTTTAAAGACCTGCATTGGGTGCAAATGACTTTTTTCATAGGCTTAACTAACTAACAGGAGATGCACGGCTGCATTTATGTGTCTGTTAACAAAGACATCATTTGCACGTCTTTTAAAGGTATTTAAATTCAAACACTCCAGCGATTAAACACAATAATAGTAGAGTAATATACTACACAGCTTAAATGCTTGCTTATTTCTGCTTTTAGTCTCAACCGCACAGCAAGGCGTCGTGGCTTTCAAGCACCCGCTGCACACTTGTTGTATGGCAAGCCGGATTAACCTAAAATACACATAAATCCTCTATGGCAAGCTGTTAGCCTAAAATATACTAAGCATTACTTATCGTAATAGCATTTTTACTAGCAACAATTCAATCAGAGAGCTCTAAGTGTTCTGGGCTGGACATTTTGCCCGAAGGCTGCCCGGTTTGCTTCTCCAAGCCAACATTTAAAGTTTGTCATCGAACTTTATCTTCTAGTTATTATTAAAATTCTTCTGAGACTAAAATTCTATACGCTACTCCTCCTAGAGCTTTAAGCCTACAAGCCCCAAACTCGGCGGAGCCCTGGGCCCTGGTCACGAAAGTGTTGCTATATCTTTTTGGAATGATCAGACTTACAGTTGATTTAATATTAATTTTTTTATATTAAAAATTCCTAAAATTTCGCCCTCTAATGGAGCAATACCTCTCCACTGAATGGAAATATGTCCCATAGAATTGAATGGGCTGAGAAAAAGGCGCCCTCTAAAGGAGTAAATCCTCTCTACTCAACAGGAGATCGCTGAGCTCTGACCTACTTTCACTTTGACTTAGGTGGAAAATGCAAATAAATAACGCCTTTAAAATTAAAATATTCCAGCGATTTAATTGTAAATACCCATTAGAACACACCAAGACCTGAATTCAGCTATTTGAGCTAATTTATTCAAAACTCTAAGCATTTCCTTCACCGTGTACAGCTTCAGCACGTACTCTCTCTGTATATCTGCTCACAAACGACATGATTTGCTCGAATTAGAACGCCTTTAAAATTAAAATATTACAGCGATTTAACTCTAAATACCCATTACAACACATCAACAGCTAAATCAGTTTGTGATCTGTTTTATTTCAAAGTTGAAGCACTGTCTTCAGCAAATGTGTTACACAGACGAGCTTCACGGCTCGGAGCTAACTTACGTTACCCGACTGAGAATTATACATGACTGCACGTCTTTTAAAAGCATTTAAATAAAAACACTCCAGCGATTGTACACAATAAATATAGAAGAATATTTTAAAGAGCTACATTGGGTGTAAAATAGCTATTTCAAACGTTTTACTAACGAACATGAGATGTACGGCTGCATTATCAGTCTGTCAACAAATACATAATTTGCACGTCTTTTAAAGGCATTTAAATAAAAACACTCCAGCGATTGCACACAATAAATATAGAAGAATATTTTAAAGAGCCGCATTGAATGCAAATTACCTGTTTCAAAGGTTTTTAATAACGAACATGAGATGCAAGGCTGCATCCGTCTGTGTCAACAAAGAATTCATTTGCACGTCTTTTAAAGGTAATCAAATAAAAACATTCCAGCGATTGCACACAATAAATATAGAAGAATATTTTAAAGAGCTGCATTGAGTGTAAATGAGCTATTTCAAACGTTTCACTAACGAACATGAGATGCACGGCTGCATTTATGTGTCTGTTAACAAAGACATCATTTGCACGACTTTTAAAGGTATTTTAATACAAACACTCCAGCGATTAAACACAATAATAGTACAGTCATATAATAAAAAGGTTAAATGCTTGCTTATTTCTGCTTTTCGCCTCAACCGCACTGCAACGCGTCGTGGCTTTGAAGCAAGCGCTGCACGAATCTCGTATGGCAAGCCGTTTTAACCTAAAATACACATATTAATCCACTATGGCAAGCTGTTTTAGCCTAAAATATACTAAGCATTACTTATCGTAATAGCATTTTTACTAGCAACAATTCAATTACAGAGCTCTAAGTGTTCTGGGCTGGCCCTTTTGCCCCAAGGATGCCCAATTTGGCTCTCCAAGCCAACATTTAAAGTTTGTCATCGAACTTTAGCTTCTAGTTATTATTAAACTTCTTCTGAGACTAAAATTCTATACGCTACTCCTCCTAGAGCTTTAAGCCTACAAGCCCCAAACTCGGCGGAGCCCTGGGCCCTGGTCACGAAAGTGTTGCTATATCTTTTTGGAATGATCAGACTTACAGTTGATTTAATATTAATTTTTTTGCATGAAAAATTTATATAGGATTTCAATGGGCTGAGAAAAAATGCGCCATCTAGAGGCGCAATACCTCTCCACTGAAGAGGCGGGACTCAAACCTCTTACTTACAGTCACTCTGAAATCGGTGGAAATACAAATAAATACCGCTTTAAAAATTTAAATATTACAGCGATTTAACTCTAAATACCCATTAGAACACATCAACAGCTACATTCAGCTGTGAGCTGTTTTGTGTAAAAGTTAAACCGCTGTCTTTACAGAGTGTGTTACAGATGAGCTTCACATCTCCGTCTGAGAATTATACATGACTGCACGTCTTTTAAAAGCATTTAAATAAAAACACTCCAGCGATCCAACACAATAAATATACAAGAATATTTTAAAGAAATACATTAGCTGCAAATGAGCTGTTCAATAGGTTTCACTAACGAACATGTTACCGAGCTGTGACTTACTTTCACTTTGACTTCGGTGGAAAATGCATATAAATAACGCCTTTAAAATTACAATATTCCAGCCATTTATTTGTAAATACCCATTAGAACACATCAAGACCTGAATTCAGCTGTTTGAGCGAATTTATTGAAAACCCTAAGCATTTCCTTCACCGCATATGGTTGCCTTCAACGAGTATACATGGAGACGAACGACATAATTTGCACGAATTTGACCGCCTTTAAAATTACAATATTGCAGCGATTTAATTCAGTCCACCCATTAGAGAATATCAACAGCTAAATGCAGTTGTTTGTGAGCTTTTTTTTTTTCATACAGAGAGCGATGTGTTTAGCATTGTGTTAGACATGAGCTCGGAGATGTCCGACTGACAATTATACATGACTGCACGTCTTTTAAAGGCATTTAAATACAAACACTCCAGCGATTGCACACAATAAATATAGAAGAATATTTTAAAGACCTACATTGAGTGCAAATGACTTTTTTCACAGGCTTAACTAACTAACATTGAATGCACTGCTCAGTCTTCATCTGCATCATCAAAGACATCATTTGCACGTCTTTTAAAGGTATTTAAATACAAACACTCCAGCGATTAAACACAATAATAGTAGAGTAATATATTACACAGCTTAAATGCTTGCTTATTTCTGCTTTTAGGCTCAACCGCACAGCAACGCTTTCAAGCACGCGCTGCACACTTGTTGTATGGCAAGCCGTTTTAACCTAAAATACACATAAATCCTCTATGGCAAGCTGTTTTACCCTAAAATATACTAAGCATTACTTATCGTAATAGCATTTTTACTAGCAACAATTCAATCAGAGAGCTCTAAGTGTTCTTGGCTGGCCCTTTTGCCCGAAGGCTGCCCGGTTTGCTTCTCCAAGCCAACATTTAAAGTTTGTCATCGAACTTTAGCTTCTAGTTATGTTGGCTTGGAGAGCCAACATACTGTTATGCTATTTAAACTTATTATTATTATAGTTATTATTCTTATGACCTAAGCAAATTTCTGACAGCTACTCCTCCGAGGCCTTTGAAGCCACAAGGCCCAAACTTGGCAGAGACCTGGGCCCTTGTCCCGAAAGATATGCTATATCTATTTGGACTGATCAGATGTACAGTTGATTTATTATTAATTTTTGAATATGACAAATTTCCCAATGAATTACATGGGCTGAGAAAAAATGCGCCCTCTAACAGTAATACCTCTCGACTGAAGAGGCGGGATTCAAACCTCTTACTTACAGTCACTCTGAAAACGGTGGAAATAGAAATAAATACCGCCTTAAAAATGTAAATATTACAGCGATTTAACTCTAAATACCCATTAGAACATATCAACAGCTAAATTCAGTGGTTTGTGAGTATTTCTTGTAAAAGAAAAGCTCGCACCCGTCAGCGCTTATACAAGCCGTCGGCATGTACTCTCTCTGTATGTGCTCATAAACAACATAATTTGCACGAATTAGAACGCCTTTAAAATTAATATATTTCAGCGATTTATTTGTAAATACCCATTAGAACACATCAACAAATCAGCCTTTTGTGATCTGTTTTATTTCAAAGTTAAAGCACTGTCTTCAGCAAATCGTCGCTGTCGGGCGGAAACCTCGTATGTCCAAATTTAGTTAATTTCATATTTTTTCACAAATCGACGCTATTGGTCTGTCCCCACGTGGGTCTGTTATTTTTACAAATTATTAACCAATCTAAGGTGTTGAAAATAGCTTGAGAGCAAAACTCTTAACTCCATTGGACACTTCAACTGTCTGAGAATCCTCGTAACTCCACCTCTTCTTCACTTCGTGGGCGGCAGAAACTTCGCAGCATTTTGTCTCCTCAGCCCTCAAGATTGAACGTCTCCTGAAATCCTCGTCGAGCAACGTCCTCTGAGGTAAATGTTTGAGGTAAATTATATTATATATAACAGTTTTATCTCGATCTTGAAGCAATGGTAGTGCTAAGGTGTAATGCATCGTTTCTGAGGATGCTAGATTTTTCTTTCAGCTAGGTCTACCATTGGACGGTAACGTTAGCTATCTTGTTGATTGAAATCTTACATGGTTTTGTTTCTGACGAGAATAATGAATTTAATGCACACAAAATGCCTGCCGTTGACTTACTTAGTCACTATGCATTGGTTTTGTCGTCATGTTTGGTGAGATAGCTAACCTGATTTTCGTGGGGCTTTAAAGAAAGAAAAAAATCGCAACCCCCCCGCTAGTTCTGCCGCTCGTCTGAGGAACAACATAATTTAATGTAATTTACTATGTCAGGATTGTAGTTTACAATGTTAAGGCACGCCGTCATGTTAAACAAGTAACCTAGTTGCCTTTGTCATCATGTTCATCACAATCTGTATTGTAAAAGCGCTAACGTTATATAAATAAAGGTGACATGACTTTAAGCAAGCTAGCTGGCTTCTTGCCTCGTTATCATACGTAAACATGCCGTATAACTTAGGGAAATGATCATTTGACCTTTATTCATTTTTTTTTTTTTTTGCAACCATGTTTGTGTCCTTAAAGGAACTCTGTCAGATGGTGACCCAACTGTCCACGATATCAGAGCCATCAGGTAATTACCAATGTAAATCTTATGCATGACATTATGATGTTGCAAATTATTTTATGAAATCTTACAGCGATTATGATGTTGTGTTATATTTTGTGCTATTAGGTACAACAACAATGGAATGATGGACTTCAAAATCAACCACTCTGATGACTGGCATCCACATCCAAGTCACCAACTCCGAAACTCCACCTCAGACAGCCACACAGTCACCCCACTATTTAGACCGCCTGAAGATCAAAGAGCTGAAATTCAAACACCTCCAAGACCTGAAGGAAGTCATCCCAAAGGATTTTCACAGCTTTTACAACAATTTGCTTCATTAGCTTAGAAACTTGATAATAAACTTGGTGATTTTCTTTCTTCTGCTGAACACAAAGGAAGATATTTTGAAGAATGTCAGTAACCAGTTAACTGGACCCACTGACTTTCATAGTATTTTTTTTCATTATTCTAAATATCTTCCTTTGTGTTCAGCAGAAGAAAGAAACTCTTGAAAACAACTTGAGGGTGAATATATGACAGAATTTTCATTTTGAAGTGAACTATCCCTTAACACAGTCAATGTAACAACACACACAGAGCACAGATACATGCACAGAGACAAGGGCTCACCCTACTCATAAACACAAATACACTCAGTAATGGGCTTAGTAAAGCAAGCCTTGTCTGCGTGCATGCATCTGTGAGGCTATGTGCGTGTTGTTACATTGCCGTCATATTGACTGTTAATCTGTTAAACTATGATATCAGTTAAGATATCAGATATTTTTATAGTTTTGATATCAGATATCAATAATATTTATTATTTATGTATTTATGTAATATCTACTTTTTACTAGGCTTATTAATAGACTTATACATGTGCATTGAAGTTTTTAAATGTATCTGATATAATACTTGAATTAAATTGAATGGTTTGGATACCTCCATTAAATTATTGTTTTTATCATTATTTATTGACTTCGCTTTTATTTTTATTATTATTTTACTGTTCAGCTGTTTGGCCTACTTCTAGACTATGCCTCTCTTGGCACTGTGCATGTAAAATAGTAGCAAGTTTTTATTTATGGGAGAAAAAGGGCTGTCTAATGGCGCCAAGTAAGCCTATCTTTGGATAACTCTTGTCTGTTTTTTAAACAATAACGAGTGAAAATAGTTCGTTTAGATACATTTGAGTAGGCCTGTTTTGTTAAAAATCGATAGCTGTAATGCTTACGTGCAGAATGAAGCCTGTGAGCCATGAAGGTAAGTTTGCATGCAGATTAGGATAATTTCTGTCTATTAGACAGCCTAGTCACCTCATCGTTTTTTGTATTTCATTACTTATAGCTCTTAAACCTTTAAAATAGAGTTTAGGAAGATGTATGTTACCACAGTTATTAATTTTTGTAACTACTGAAGCCTTTTCTCGTCAAAAGGCTCAACGCGACCGCCGACTTTGCGTGCAGATTAATTTCCGCCTATAAGCCTGTTTAACGTTTTATTTTGGTATTGCATTACTCATAGCTCTTAAACGTGTAAAATAGAGTTTAGGAATATGTATGTAACCACAATCATTAGCTTTGAATAGCTCTTAAAGCCTTATCTCTTGTCAAAAGGCTCAACGCGACCGCAGACTTTGATAAACACAGCTGACAGCGACGTCTGTGTCCGTTCCATTCTAATCAATGACAGCGTAACCGCGTATCTCCCTGCTTTCAAGGCATAAATCTCGTATCTCCATTTAAACATGATTATGGGGAAATGTTTTGTTAATGTTGGTACACAACAGTATATGATAGCAATATAAGGTATAATACCAACTTAAACGATACAATGTTTAATAACTCAAAAAATATGCAGTTTTTTTTATTTCCTGAAAAATATTGGTTTTGGAGATACGAGGATTCCGCCCGACAGCGACGAAATGTGTTATACAGGCGAGCTTTCACGGATCGGAGCTAACTTACCCGACTGAGAATTATACATGACTGCACGTCTTTTAAAAGCATTTAAAGAAAAACACTCCAGCGATCCAACACAATCAATATACAAGAATATTTTAAAGAACTACATTAGCTGCAAATAAGCTGTTCAGTTTCACTAACGAACATGTTACCGAGCTGTGACCTATACTTTCACTTTGACTTCGGTGGAAAATGCATATAAATAACGCCTTTAAAATTACAATATTCCAGCCATTTAATTGTAAATACCCATTAGAACACATCAAGACCTGAATTCAGCTGTTTGAGCGAATTTATTGAAACCCCTAAGCATTTCCTTCACCGCATACAGGTTGCCTTCAACGAGTATACATGGAGACGAACGACATAATTTGCACGAATTTGACCGCCTTTAAAATTACAATATTGCAGCGATTTAATTCAGTCCACCCATTAGAAAATATCAACAGCTAAATGCAGTTGTTTGTGAGTTTTTTTTTTCATACAGAGAGCGATGTGTTCAGCAGTGTGTTAAGACATGAGCTCCGAGATGTCCGTCTGAGAATTATACATGACTGCACGTCTTTTAAAGGCATGTAAATACAAACACTCCAGCGATTGCACACAATAAATATAGAATAATATTTTAAAGACCTGCATTGGGTGCAAATGACTTTTTTCATAGGCTTAACTAACTAACAGGAGATGCACGGTTGCATTTATGTGTCAGTTAACAAAGACATCATTTGCACGTCTTTTAAAGGTATTTTAATACAAACACTCCAGCGATTCCACACAATAAATATAGAAGAATATTTTAAAGACCTACATTGAGTGCAAATGACTTTTTTCACAGGCTTAACTAACATTGAATGCACTGCTCAGTCTTCGTCTGCATCAAAGACATCATTTGCACGTCTTTTAAATGTATTTAAATACAAACACTCCAGCGATTTAACACAATAATAGTAGAGTAATATATTACACAGCTTAAATGCTTGCTTATTTCTGCTTTTAGGCTCAACCGCACAGCAACGCGTCGTGGCTTTCAAGCACCCGCTGCACACTTGTTGTATGGCAAGCCGTTTTAACCTAAAATACACATAAATCCTCTATGGCAAGCTGTTAGCCTAAAATATACTAAGTATTACTTTTCGTGATAGCATTTTTACTAGCAATAATTCAATCAGAGAGCTCTAAGTGTTCTGGGCTGGCCCTTTTGCCCGAAGGCTGCCCGGTTTGCTTCTCCAAGCCAACATTTAAAGTTTGTCATCGAACTTTAGCTTCTAGTTATATTTTATTATTCTTATGACCTAAAGAAATTTCTGACAGCTACTCCTCCGAGGCCTTTGAAGCCACAAGGCCCAAACTTGGCAGAGACCTGGGCCCTTGTCCCGAAAGAGTTGCTATATCTATTTGGACTGATCAGATGTACAGTTGATTTATTATTAATTTTTGAATATGACAAATTTCCCAATGAATTACATGGGCTGAGAAAAAATGCGCCCTCTAACAGTAATACCTCTCGACTGAAGAGGCGGGACTCAAACCTCTTACTTACAGTCACTCTGAAAACGGTGGAAATACAAATAAATACCGCCTTAAAAATTTAAATATTACAGCGATTTAACTCTAAATACCCATTAGAACATATCAACAGCTATATTCAGTGGTTTGTGAGTAGTTCTTGTAAAAGAAAAGCTCGCACCCTTCAGCGCTTATACAACAAGCCGTCAGCATGAACTCTCTCTGTATGTGCTCATAAACAACATAATTTGCACGAATTAGAACGCCTTTAAAATTAATATATTTCAGCGATTTATTTGTAAATACCCATTAGAACACATCAACAAATCAGCCTTTTGTGATCTGTTTTATTTCAAAGTTAAAGCACTGTCTTCAGCAAATGTGTTACACAGACGAGCTTTCACGGCTCGGAACTTACCCAACTGAGAATATATTATACATGATTGCACGTCTTTTAAAAGCATTTAAATAAAAACACTCTAGCGATCCAACACAATAAATATAGAAGAATATTTTAAAGAACAACATTAGCTGCAAATGAGCTATTCAGTAGGTTTCACTAACGAACATATTACCGAGCTGTGACCTATACTTTCACTTTGACTTCGGTGGAAAATGCATATAAATAACGCCTTTAAAATTACAATATTCCAGCAATTTAATTGTAAATACCCATTAGAACACATCAAGACCTGAATTCATCTGTTTGAGCGAATTTATTGAAAACCCTAAGCATTTCCTTCACCGCATACAGGTTGCCTTCAACGAGTATACATGGAGACGAACGACATAATTTGCACGAATTTGACCGCCTTTAAAATTACAATATTGCAGCGATTTAATTCAGTCCACCCATTAGAAAATATCAACAGCTAAATGCAGTTGTTTGTGAGCTTTTTTTTTCATACAGAGAGCGATGTGTTCAGTGTGTTAGACATGAGCTCCGAGATGTCCGACTGAGAATTATACATGACTGCACGTCTTTTAAAGGCATTTAAATACAAACACTCCAGCGATTGCACACAATAAATATAGAAGAATATTTTAAAGACCTACATTGAGTGCAAATGACTTTTTTTTCACAGGCTTAACTAACTAACTAACATTGAATGCACTGCTCAGTCTTCATCTGCATCATCAAAGACATAATTTGCACGTCTTTTAAAGGTATTTAATTACAAACACTCCAGCGATTAAACACAATAATAGTGGAGTAATATATTACACATCTTAAATGCTTGCTTATTAATGCTTTTAGGCTCAACCGCACAGCAACGCTTTCAAGCACGCGCTGCACACTTGTTGTATGGCAAGCCGTATTAACCTAAAATACACATAAATCCTCTATGGCAAGCTGGTTTAACCTAAAATACACATAAATCCTCTATGGCAAGGAAAAATATACTAAGCATTACTTATCGTAATAGCATTTTTACTAGCAACAATTCAATCAGAGAGCTCTAAGTGTTCTGGGCTGGCCCTTTTGCCCAAAGGCTGCCCGGTTTGCTTCTCCAAGCCAACATTTAAAGTTTGTCATCGAACTTTAGCTTCTAGTTATGTTGGCTTGGAGAAGCCAACATATTGTTATGCTATTTAAACTTATTATTATTATTATTATTATTATTATTATATTTTATTATTCTTATGACCTAAAGCAATTTCTGACAGCTACTCCTCCGAGGCCTTTGAAGCCACAAGGCCCAAACTTGGCAGAGACCTGGGCCCTTGTCCCGAAAGAGTTGCTATATCTATTTGGACTGATCAGATGTACAGTTGATTTATTATTAATTTTTGAATATGACAAATTTCCCAATGAATTACATGGGCTGAGAAAAAATGCGCCCTCTAACAGTAATACCTCTCGACTGAAGAGGCGGGATTCAAACCTCTTACTTACAGTCACTCTGAAAACGGTGGAAATACAAATAAATACCGCCTTAAAAATTTTAATATTACAGCGATTTAACTCTAAATACCCATTAGAACATATCAACAGCTAAATTCAGTGGTTTGTGAGTAGTTCTTGTAAAAGAAAAGTTCGCACCCTTCAGCGCTTATACAAGCCGTCGGCATGTACTCTCTCTGTATGTGCTCATAAACAACATCATTTGCACGAATTAGAACGCCTTTAAAATTAATATATTTCAGCGATTTATTTGTAAATACCCATTAGAACACATCAACAAATCAGCCTTTTGTGATCTGTTTTATTTCAAAGTTAAAGCACTGTCTTCAGCAAATGTGTTATACAGACGAGCTTTCACGGGTCGGAGCTAATTTACTCGACTGAGAATTATGACTGCACGTCTTTTAAAAGCATTTAAATAAAAACACTCTAGCGATCCAACACAATAAATATAGAAGAATATTTTAAAGAACAACATTAGCTGCAAAAGAGCTATTCAGTAGGTTTCACTAACGAACATGTTACCGAGCTGTGACCTATACTTTCACTTTGACTTCGGTGGAAAATGCAAATAAATAACGCCTTTAAAATTACAATATTCCAGCCATTTAATTGTAAATACCCATTAGAACACATCAAGACCTGAATTCAGCTGTTTGAGCGAATTTATTGAAACCCCTAAGCATTTCCTTCACCGCATACAGGTTGCCTTCAACGAGTATACATGGAGACGAACGACATAATTTGCACGAATTTGACCGCCTTTAAAATTACAATATTGCAGCGATTTAATTCAGTCCACCCATTAGAAAATATCAACAGCTAAATGCAGTTGTTTGTGAGCTTTTTTTTTTTTCATACAGAGAGCGATGTGTTCAGCAGTGTGTTAAGACATGAGCTCCGAGATGTCCGACTGACAATTATACATGACTGCACGTCTTTTAAAGGCATTTAAATACAAACACTCCAGCGATTGCAGACAATAAATATAGAAGAATATTTTAAAGACCTACATTGAGTGCAAATGACTTTTTTCACTGGCTTAACTAACTAACATTGAATGCACTGCTCAGTCTTCATCTGCATCAAAGACATAATTTGCACGTCTTTTAAAGGTATTTAAATACAAACACTCCAGCGATTAAACACAATAATAGTAAAGTAATATATTACACAGCTTAAATGCTTGCTTATTTCTGCTTTTAGGCTCAGCCGCACAGCAACGCTTTCAAGCACGCGCTGCATACTTGTTGTATGGCAAGCCGTTTTAACCTAAAATACACATAAATCCTCTATGGCAAGCTGTTTAGCCTAAAATATACTAAGCATTACTTATCGTAATAGCATTTTTACTAGCAACAATTCAATCAGAGAGCTCTAAGTGTTCTGGGCTGGCCCTTTTGCCCGAAGGCTGCCCGGTTTGCTTCTCCAAGCCAACATTTAAAGTTTGTCATCGAACTTTAGCTTCTAGTTATTATTAAACTTCTTCTGAGACTAAAATTCTATACGCTACTCCTCCTAGAGCTTTAAGCCTACAAGCCCCAAACTCGGCGGAGCCCTGGGCCCTGGTCACGAAAGTGTTGCTATATCTTTTTGGAATGATCAGACTTACAGTTGATTTAATATTAATTTTTTTGCATGAAAAATTTATATAGGATTTCAATGGGCTGAGAAAAAATGCGCCATCTAGAGGCGCAATACCTCTCCACTGAAGAGGCGGGACTCAAACCTCTTACTTACAGTCACTCTGAAATCGGTGGAAATACAAATAAATACCGCTTTAAAAATTTAAATATTACAGCGATTTAACTCTAAATACCCATTAGAACACATCAACAGCTACATTCAGCTGTGAGCTGTTTTGTGTAAAAGTTAAACCGCTGTCTTTACAGAGTGTGTTACAGATGAGCTTCACATCTCCGTCTGAGAATTATACATGACTGCACGTCTTTTAAAAGCATTTAAATAAAAACACTCCAGCGATCCAACACAATAAATATACAAGAATATTTTAAAGAACTACATTAGCTGCACATGAGCTGTTCAATAGGTTTCACTAACGAACATGTTACCGAGCTGTGACCCATACTTTCACTTTGACTTCGGTGGAAAATGCATATAAATAACGCCTTTAAAATTACAATATTCCAGCCATTTAATTTTAAATACCCATTAGAACACATCAAGACCTGAATTCAGCTGTTTGAGCGAATTTATTCAAAACCCTAAGCATTTCCTTCACCGCGTACAGATTGCTTTCAACGAGTATACATGGAGACGAACGATATAATTTGCACGAATTAGAACGCCTTTAAAATTACAATATTGCAGCGGTTTAATTCGTTCCACCCATTAGAAAATATCAACAGCTAAATGCAGTTGTTTGTGAGTATTTTTTTTCATACAGAGAGCGCTGTGTTCAGCAGTGTAGACATGAGCTCCGAGATGTCCGTCTGAGAATTATACATGACTGAACGTCTTTTAAAGGCATGTAAATACAAACACTCCAGCGATTGCACACAATAAATATAGAAGAATATTTTAAAGACCTGCATTGGGTGCAAAGGACTTTTTTCATAGGCTTAACTAACTAACAGGAGATGCACGGCTGCATTTACGTGTCTGTTAACAAAGACATCATTTGCACGTCTTTTAAAGGTATTTTAATACAAACACTCCAGCGATTCCACACAATAAATATAGAAGAATATTTTAAAGACCTACATTGAGTGCAAATGACTTTTTTCACAGGCTTAACTAACTAACATTGAATGCACTGCTCAGTCTTCATCTGCATCATCAAAGACATCATTTGCACGTCTTTTAAAGGTATTTAAATACAAACACTCCAGCGATTAAACACAATAATAGTAGAGTAATATATTACACAGCTTAAATGCTTGCTTATTTCTGCTTTTAGGCTCAACCACACAGCAACGCGTCGTGGCTTTCAAGCACGCGCTGCACACTTGTTGTATGGCAAGCCGTTTTAACCTAAAATATACTAAGCATTACTTATCGTAATAGCATTTTTACTAGCAACAATTCAATCAGAGAGCTCTAAGTGTTCTGGGCTGGCCCTTTTGCCCGAAGGCTGCCCGGTTTGCTTCTCCAAGCCAACATTTAAAGTTTGTCATCGAACTTTAGCTTCTAGTTATGTTGGCTTGGAGAAGCCAACATATTGTTATGCTATTTAAACTTATTATGTTGGCTTGGAGAAGCCAACATATTGTTATGCTATTTAAACTTATTATTATTATTAAACTTCTTCTGAGACTAAAATTCTATACGCTACTCCTCCTAGAGCTTTAAGGCTACAAGCCCCAAACTCGGCAGAGCCCTGGGCCCTGACCCCGAGATTGTTGCTATATCTTTTTAGACTGATCAGACTTACAGTTGATTTATTATTAATTTTTTTATATTAAAAATTCCTAAAATTTCGCCCTCTAATGGAGCAATATTCCAGTATGGCAAGCCGTTTTAACCTAAAATCCACACATGATCCTCTATGGCAAGCTGTTTTAGCCTAAAATATACTAAGCATTTCTTGTCGTACTGCCATTTTTACTAGCAACAATTCAATTAGAGAGCTCTAAGTGTTCTGGGCTGGCCCTTTTGCCCCAAGGCTGCCCGGTTTGGCTCTCCAAGCCAACATTTAAAGTTTGTCATCGAACTTTAGCTTCTAGTTATGTTGGCTTGGAGAAGCCAACATATTGTTATGCTATTTAAACTTATTATTATGTTGGCTTGGAGAGCCAACATATTGTTATGCTATTTAAACTTATTATTATTATTAAACTTCTTCTGAGACTAAAATTCTATACGCTACTCCTCCTAGAGCTTTAAGGCTACAAGCCCCAAACTCGGCAGAGCCCTGGGCCCTGACCCCGAGATTGTTGCTATATCTTTTTAGACTGATCAGACTTACAGTTGATTTATTATTAATTTTTTTACATTAAAAATTCCTAAAATTTCGCCCTCTAATGGAGCAATATTCCAGTATGGCAAGCCGTTTTAACCTAAAATCCACACATGATCCTCTATGGCAAGCTGTTTTATCCTAAAATATACTAAGCATTTCTTGTCGTACTGCCATTTTTACTAGCAACAATTCAATTAGAGAGCTCTAAGTGTTCTGGGCTGGCCCTTTTGCCCCAAGGCTGCCCGGTTTGGCTCTCCATGCCAACATTTAAAGTTTGTCATCGAACTTTAGCTTCTAGTTATTATTAAACTTCTTCTGAGACTAAAATTCTATACGCTACTCCTCCTAGAGCTTTAAGGCTACAAGCCCCAAACTCGGCGGAGCCCTGGGCCCTGGTCACCAAAGTGTTGCTATATCTTTTTGGAATGATCAGACTTACAGTTGATTTAATATTAATTTTTTTACATGAAAAATTTCTATGGGATTTCAATGGGCTGAGAAAAAATGCGCCATCTAAAGGCGCAATACCTCTCCACTGAAGAGGCGGGACTCAAACCTCTTGCTTACAGTCACTCTGAAATCGGTGGAAATACAAATAAATACCGCTTTTTAAAATTTAAATATTACAGCGATTTAACTCTAAATACCCATTAGAACACATCAACAGCTAAATTCAGTGGTTTGAGAGCAGTTCTTGTAAAAGGAAAGCTTGCACCCTTCAGCGAGTATACAAGCCGTCAGCACGAACTCTCTCTGTATGTGCTCACAAACAACATAAATTGCACGAATTAGAACGCCTTTAAAATAAATATATTTCAGCGATTTGTTTGTAAATACCCATTAGAACACATCAACAAATCAGCCTTTTGTGATCTGTTTTATTTCAAAGTTAAAGCACTGTCTTCAGCAAATGTGTTATACAGACGAGCTTTCACGGATCAGAGCTAACCTGACTGGCATTATACATGACTGCACGTCTTTTAAAAGCATTTAAATAAAAACACTCCAGCGATCCAACACAATAAATATACAAGAATATTTTAAAGAACTACATTAGCTGCAAATGAGCTGTTCAATAGGTTTCACTAACGAACATGTTACCGAGATGACACTTACTTTCACTTTGATTTCGGTGGAAAATGCATATAAATAACGCCTTTAAAAATACAATATTCCAGCCATTTAATTGTAAATACCCATTACAAACACATCAAGACCTGAATTCAGCTGTTTGAGCGAATTTATTGAAACCCCTAAGCATTTCCTTCACCGCGTACAGATTGCTTTCAACGAGTTTACATGGATACGAACGACATAATTTGCACAAATTTGACCGCCTTTAAAATTACAATATTGCGGCGATTTAATTCAGTCCACCCATTAGAAAATATCAACAGCTAAATGCAGTTGTTTGTGACTATTTTTTTTTTTCATACAGAAAGCGCTGCATTCAGCAGTGTGTTAGACATGAGCTCCGAGATGTCCGACTGAGAATTATACATGACTGCACGTCTTTTAAAGGCATTTAAATAAAAACACTCCAGCGATTCAACACAATAAATATAGAAGAATATTTTAAAGACCTGCATTGGGTGCAAATGACGTTTTTCATAGGCTTAACTAACATGAGATGCACGGCTGCATTTATGTGTCTGTTAACAAAGACATCATTTGCACGTCTTTAAAAGGTATTTTAATACAAACACTCCAGCGATTCAACACAATAATAGTTCAGTCATATAATAAAAAGTTTAAATGCTTGCTTATTTCTGCTTTTCGGCTCAACCGCACGGCAACGCAACGCGGCTTTGAAGCAGGCGCTCATCACTTATTCCAGTATGGCAAGCCGTTTTAACCTAAAATACACATTAATCCACTATGGTGTTCTGGGCTGGCCCTTTTGCCCGAAGGCTGCCCGGTTTGCTTCTCCAAGCCAACATTTAAAGTTTGTCATCGAACTTTAGCTTCTAGTTATTATTAAACTTCTTCTGAGACTAAAATTCTATACGCTACTCCTCCTAGAGCTTTAAGCCTACAAGCCCCAAACTCGGCGGAGCCCTGGGCCCTGGTCACGAAAGTGTTGCTATATCTTTTTGGAATGATCAGACTTACAGTTGATTTAATATAAATTTTTTTGCATGAAAAATTTATATAGGATTTCAATGGGCTGAGAAAAAATGCGCCATCTAGAGGCGCAATACCTCTCCACTGAAGAGGCGGGACTCAAACCTCTTACTTACAGTCACTCTGAAATCGGTGGAAATACAAATAAATACCGCTTTAAAAATTTAAATATTACAGCGATTTAACTCTAAATACCCATTAGAACACATCAACAGCTACATTCAGCTGTGAGCTGTTTTGTGTAAAAGTTAAACCGCTGTCTTTACAGAGTGTGTTACAGATGAGCTTCACATCTCCGTCTGAGAATTATACATGACTGCACGTCTTTTAAAAGCATTTAAATAAAAACACTCCAGCGATCCAACACAATAAATATACAAGAATATTTTAAAGAACTACATTAGCTGCACATGAGCTGTTCAATAGGTTTCACTAACGAACATGTTACCGAGCTGTGACCCATACTTTCACTTTGACTTCGGTGGAAAATGCATATAAATAACGCCTTTAAAATTACAATATTCCAGCCATTTAATTTTAAATACCCATTAGAACACATCAAGACCTGAATTCAGCTGTTTGAGCGAATTTATTCAAAACCCTAAGCATTTCCTTCACCGCGTACAGATTGCTTTCAACGAGTATACATGGAGACGAACGATATAATTTGCACGAATTAGAACGCCTTTAAAATTACAATATTGCAGCGGTTTAATTCGTTCCACCCATTAGAAAATATCAACAGCTAAATGCAGTTGTTTGTGAGTATTTTTTTTCATACAGAGAGCGCTGTGTTCAGCAGTGTAGACATGAGCTCCGAGATGTCCGTCTGAGAATTATACATGACTGAACGTCTTTTAAAGGCATGTAAATACAAACACTCCAGCGATTGCACACAATAAATATAGAAGAATATTTTAAAGACCTGCATTGGGTGCAAAGGACTTTTTTCATAGGCTTAACTAACTAACATTGAATGCACTGCTCAGTCTTCATCTGCATCATCAAAGACATCATTTGCACGTCTTTTAAAGGTATTTAAATACAAACACTCCAGCGATTAAACACAATAATAGTAGAGTAATATATTACACAGCTTAAATGCTTGCTTATTTCTGCTTTTAGGCTCAACCGCACAGCAACGCGTCGTGGCTTTCAAGCACGCGCTGCACACTTGTTGTATGGCAAGCCGTTTTAACCTAAAATATACTAAGCATTACTTATCGTAATAGCATTTTTACTAGCAACAATTCAATCAGAGAGCTCTAAGTGTTCTGGGCTGGCCCTTTTGCCCGAAGGCTGCCCGGTTTGCTTCTCCAAGCCAACATTTAAAGTTTGTCATCGAACTTTAGCTTCTAGTTAAGTTGGCTTGGGAAAGCCAACTTACTGAAATCCTATTTAAACTTATTAAGTTGGCTTGGGAAAGCCAACTTACTGAAATCCTATTTAAACTTCTTCTTCTTCTTCTTCTTCTTCTTCTTCTTCTTCTTCTTCTTCTTCTTCTTCTTTTTCTGAGCGGAAAATTTTTGGACTCCTACTCCTCCTAGACCGTTCAAGCTACATACTCCAAACTCGGGTCAGATCTTCATACTGTTCAGACTTAGTGTGCTATATCTTTTCAGACTGTTTTGAGTTATGGTTTTCTTAAAAATTAATATTAAAAATCATAAAAAGGTCCCATAGACTTTCATTGACCAAAAGTCCATGTCTGTTTGAACTATGTTTAATGTAAACTGCTAGAAGCCATTGATACTCAATTAAGCTTTAATCTATCAATCTATCAATCTATCTATCTATCTATCTATCTATCTATCTATCTATCTATCTATCTATCTATCAGTCTATCTATCTATCAGTCTATCTATCTATCTATCTATCTATCTATCTATCTATCTATCTATCTATCTATCTATCTATCTATCTATCTATCAGTCTATCTATCTATCTATCTATCTATCTATCTATCTATCTATCTATCTATCTATCTATCTATCTTCAAACCTTATCTATCTATCTATCTATCTATCTATCTATCTATCTATCTATCTATCTATCTATCTATCTATCTATCAGTCTATCTATCTATCTATCTATCTATCTATCTATCTATCTATCTATCTATCTATCTATCTATCTATCTATCTATCTATCTATCTTCAAACCTTATCTATCTATCTATCTATCTATCTATCTATCTATCTATCTATCTATCTATCTATCTATCTATCTATCTTCAAACCTTATCTATCTATCTATCTATCTATCTATCTATCTATCTATCTATCTATCTATCTATCTATCTATCTATCTATCTATCTTCAAACCTTATCTATCTATCTATCTATCTATCTATCTATCTATCTATCTATCTATCTATCTATCTATCTATCTATCTATCTATCTATCTTCAAACCTTATCTATCTATCTATCTATCTATCTATCTATCTATCTATCTATCTATCTATCTATCTATCTATCTATCTATCTATCTATCTTCAAACCTCATCTATCTTCAAACCTCATCTATCTATCTATCTATCTTACTAGTCATGCTAAAATCATGTTAGCGACTTGCTAGTCATGTTAAAAATCATGCTAGCGACTTGCTAGTCTAGCTAAAATCATGCTAGCGCCTTGCTAGTCGTTCTGAAATCATGCTAGCGACTTGCTAGTCTTGTTAAAATCAAGCTAGCGACTTGTTAGTCATGCTAAGATCATGCTAGCGACTTGCTAGTCATGCTAGAATCATGCTAGCGACTTGCTAGTCATGCTAAAATAATGCTAGCGACTTGCTAGTCATGCTAAAGTCATGCTAGTGACTTGCTAGTCGTGCTAAAATCATGCTAGCGACTTGCTAGTCATGCTAAAATCATGCTAGCGACTTGCTAGTCATGCTAAAATAATGGTAAAATCATGCTAGCGACTTGCTAGTCATGCTAAAAAAATGATAAAATCATGCTAGCGACTTGCTAGTCATGTTAAAATCATGCTAGCGACTTGCTAGTCATGCTAAAATCAGGCTAGCGACTTGCTAGTCATGTTTAAAATCGTACTAGCGACTTGCTAGTCTTGCTAAAATCATGCTAGCGACTTGCTAGTCATGCTAATATCATGCTAGCGACTTGCTAGTCATGCTAGAATCATGCTAGCGACTTTGCTAGTCATGCTAAAATAATGCTAAAATCATGCTAGCGACTTGCTAGTCATGCTAAAATCATGCTAGCGACTTGCTAGTCGTGCTAAAATCATGCTAACGACTTGCTAGTAATGCTAAAATCATGCTAGCGACTTGCTAGTCATGCTAAAATCATGCTAACGACTTGCTAGTCATGCTAAAATCAGGCTAGCGACTTGCTAGTCATGTTTAAAATCATGCTAGCGACTTGCTAGTCTTGCTAAAATCATGCTAGCGACTTGCTAGTCATGCTAGAATCATGCTAGCGACTTGTTAGTCATGGTAAAATCATGCTAGCGACTTGCTAGTCATGCTAAAAATCATGTTAGCGACTTGCTAGTCTTGCTTAAATAATGCTAGCGACTTGCTAGTCTTGCTAAAATCATGCTAGCGACTTGCTAGTCATGGTAGAATCATGCTAGCGACTTGCTAGTCATGCTAAAATAATGCTAGCGACTTGCTAGTCATGTTAAAATCATGCTAGTGACTTGCTAGTCGTGTTAAAATCATGCTAGCGACTTGCTAGTCATGCTAAAATCATGCTAGCGACTTGCTAGTCATGCTAAAATCATGCTAGCGACTTGCTAGTCATGGTAAAATAATGCTAAAATCATGCTAACGACTTGCTAGTCATGCTAAAATCAGGCTAGCGACTTGCTAGTCATGTTTAAAATCATGCTAGCGACTTGCTAGTCTTGCTAAAATCATGCTAGCGACTTGCTAGTCATGCTAGAATCATGCTAGCGACTTGTTAGTCATGGTAAAATCATGCTAGCGACTTGCTAGTCATGCTAAAAATCATGTTAGCGACTTGCTAGTCTTGATTAAATAATACTAGCGACTTGCTAGTCTTGCTAAAATCATGCTAGCGACTTGCTAGTCATGCTAGAATCATGCTAGCGACTTGCTAGTCATGCTAAAATAATGCTAGCGACTTGCTAGTCATGCTAAAATCATGCTAGTGACTTGCTAGTCGTGCTAAAATCATGCTAGCGACTTGCTAGTCATGCTAAAATCATGCTAGCGACTTGCTAGTCATGCTAAAATAATGCTAAAATCATGCTAGCGACTTGCTAGTCATGCTAAAAAAATGATAAAATCATGCTAGCGACTTGCTAGTCATGTTAAAATCATGCTAGCGACTTGCTAGTCATGCTAAAATCAGGCTAGCGACTTGCTAGTCATGTTTAAAATCATGCTAGCGACTTGCTAGTCTTGCTAAAATCATGGTAGCGACTTGTTAGTCATGCTAAAATCATGCTAGCGACTTGCTAGTCATGCTAGAATCATGCTAGCGACTTTGCTAGTCATGCTAAAATAATGCTAAAATCATGCTAGCGACTTGCTAGTCATGCTAAAATCATGCTAGCGACTTGCTAGTCGTGGTAAAATCATGCTAGCGACTTGCTAGTCATGCTAAAATCATGCTAGCGACTCGCTAGTCATGCTAAAATCATGCTAACGACTTGCTAGTCATGCTAAAATTAGGCTAGCGACTTGCTAGTCATGTTTAAAATCATGCTAGCGACTTGCTAGTCTTGCTAAAATCATGCTAGCGACTTGCTAGTCATGCTAGAATCATGCTAGCGACTCGCTAGTCATGCTAAAATCATGCTAACGACTTGCTAGTCATGCTAAAATTAGGCTAGCGACTTGCTAGTCATGTTTAAAATCATGCTAGCGACTTGCTAGTCTTGCTAAAATCATGCTAGCGACTTGCTAGTCATGCTAGAATCATGCTAGCGACTTGTTAGTCATGGTAAAATCATGCTAGCGACTTGCTAGTCATGCTAAAAATCATGTTAGCGACTTGCTAGTCTTGCTTAAATAATGCTAGCGACTTGCTAGTCTTGCTAAAATCATGCTAGCGACTTGCTAGTCATGGTAGAATCATGCTAGCGACTTGCTAGTCATGCTAAAATAATGCTAGCGACTTGCTAGTCATGTTAAAATCATGCTAGTGACTTGCTAGTCGTGTTAAAATCATGCTAGCGACTTGCTAGTCATGCTAAAATCATGCTAGCGACTTGCTAGTCATGCTAAAATCATGCTAGCGACTTGCTAGTCATGGTAAAATAATGCTAAAATCATGCTAACGACTTGCTAGTCATGCTAAAATCAGGCTAGCGACTTGCTAGTCATGTTTAAAATCATGCTAGCGACTTGCTAGTCTTGCTAAAATCATGCTAGCGACTTGCTAGTCATGCTAGAATCATGCTAGCGACTTGTTAGTCATGGTAAAATCATGCTAGCGACTTGCTAGTCATGCTAAAAATCATGTTAGCGACTTGCTAGTCTTGATTAAATAATACTAGCGACTTGCTAGTCTTGCTAAAATCATGCTAGCGACTTGCTAGTCATGCTAGAATCATGCTAGCGACTTGCTAGTCATGCTAAAATAATGCTAGCGACTTGCTAGTCATGCTAAAATCATGCTAGTGACTTGCTAGTCGTGCTAAAATCATGCTAGCGACTTGCTAGTCATGCTAAAATCATGCTAGCGACTTGCTAGTCATGCTAAAATAATGCTAAAATCATGCTAGCGACTTGCTAGTCATGCTAAAAAAATGATAAAATCATGCTAGCGACTTGCTAGTCATGTTAAAATCATGCTAGCGACTTGCTAGTCATGCTAAAATCAGGCTAGCGACTTGCTAGTCATGTTTAAAATCATGCTAGCGACTTGCTAGTCTTGCTAAAATCATGGTAGCGACTTGTTAGTCATGCTAAAATCATGCTAGCGACTTGCTAGTCATGCTAGAATCATGCTAGCGACTTTGCTAGTCATGCTAAAATAATGCTAAAATCATGCTAGCGACTTGCTAGTCATGCTAAAATCATGCTAGCGACTTGCTAGTCGTGGTAAAATCATGCTAGCGACTTGCTAGTCATGCTAAAATCATGCTAGCGACTCGCTAGTCATGCTAAAATCATGCTAACGACTTGCTAGTCATGCTAAAATTAGGCTAGCGACTTGCTAGTCATGTTTAAAATCATGCTAGCGACTTGCTAGTCTTGCTAAAATCATGCTAGCGACTTGCTAGTTATGCTAGAATCATGCTAGCGACTTGCTAGTCATGCTAAAATAATGATAGCGACTTGCTAGTCGTGCTAAAATCATGCTAGCGACTTGCTAGTCGTGCTAAAATCATGCTAGAGACTTGCTAGTCGTGCTAAAATCATGCTAGCGACTTGCTAGTCATGTTAAAGTAATGCTAAAATCATGCTAGCGACTTGCTAGTCATGCTAAAATAATGATAAAATTATGCTAGCGACTATATAGTCTTGCTAAAATCATGCTAGCGACTTGCTAGTTATGCTAAAATCAGGCTAGCGACTTGCTAGTCATGTTTAAAATCATGCTAGCGACTTGCTAGTCTTGCTAAAATCATGCTAGCGACTTGCTAGTCATGCTAAAATCATGCTAGCGACTTGCTAGTCATGCTAGAATCATGCTAGCGACTTTGCTAGTCATGCTAAAATCATGCTAAAATCATGCTAGCGACTTGCTAGTCATGTTAAATCATGCTAGCGACTTGCTAGTCATGCTAAAATCATGCTAGCGACTTGCTAGTCATGCTAAAATCAGGCTAGCGACTTGCTAGTCATGTTTAAAATCATGCTAGCGACTTGCTAGTCTTGCTAAAATCATGCTAGTGACTTGCTAGTCATGCTAGAATCATGCTAGCGACTTTGCTAGTCATGCTAAAATCATGCTAGCGACTTGATAGTCGTGCTAAAATCATGCTAGCGACTTGCTAGTCATGCTAAAATCATGCTAGCGACTTGCTAGTCATGCTAAAATCATGCTAGCGACTTGTTAGTCATGGTAAAATCATGCTAGCGACTTGCTAGTAATGCTAAAAATCATGTTAGCGACTTGCTAGTCTTGCTTAAATAATGCTAGCGACTTGCTAGTCTTGCTAAAATCATGCTAGCGACTTGCTAGTCATGCTAGAATCATGCTAGCGACTTGCTAGTCATGCTAAAAATCATGTTAACGACTTGCTAGTCTTGCTTAAATAATGCTAGCAACCGCATAGCAACACCTTAGCAACCACCGTGGGTACCTTAGCAACCGCATAGCAACACCTTAGCATCTATTCACATTCAAACTATTTATATATTCTAACTATTTATATCTATAAATCAATCTATTTTCAAACTATTTATATCTATCTAGCCTATCTATCTTCAAACTTTATTAATCAAACTAAAACTATTTCAAACTGAAAACCTTTAAACTTTATTTAAACTAAAAGCTTTTAAAACTACTTAAAACTTACTGGCTAGGCTTTCTCCAGCCAACTTAAAGTTTGCTAACAAACTTTTTATCTAGTTATTATGTTGGCTTGGAGAAGCCAACATATTGTTATGCTATTTAAACTTATTATTATGTTGGCTTGGAGAAGCCAACATATTGTTATGCTATTTAAACTTATTATTATGTTGGCTTGGAGAAGCCAACATATTGTTATGCTATTTAAACTTATTATTATTATTATTATTATTATGTTGGCTTGGAGAAGCCAACATATTGTTATGCTATTTAAACTTATTATTATTATGTTGGCTTGGAGAGCCAACATACTGTTATGCTATTTAAACTTATTATTATTATTATATTTTATTATTCTTATGACCTAAAGAAATTTCTGACAGCTACTCCTCCGAGGCCTTTGAAGCCACAAGGCCCAAACTTGGCAGAGACCTGGGCCCTTGTCCCGAAAGAGTTGCTATATCTATTTGGACTGATCAGATGTACAGTTGATTTATTATTAATTTTTGAATATGACAAATTTCCCAATGAATTACATGGGCTGACAAAAAATGCGCCCTCTAACAGTAATACCTCTCGACTGAAGAGGCGGGACTCAAACCTCTCACTTACAGTCACTCTGAAATCGGTGGAAATACAAATAAATATCGCCTTAAAAATTTAATTATTACAGCGATTTAACTCTAAATAACCATTAGAACATATCAACAGCTAAATTCAGTGGTTTGTGAGTAGTTCTTGTAAAAGAAAAGCTCGCACCCTTCAGCGCTTATACAAGCCGTCAGCACTAGGCTACTCTCTCTCTACATGTGCTCACAAACAACATGAATTGCACGAATTAGAACGCCTTTAAAATAAATATATTTCAGCGATTTGTTTGTAAATACCCATTAGAACACATCAACAAATCAGCCTTTTGTGATCTGTTTTATTTCAAAGTTAAAGCACTGTCTTCAGCAAATGTGTTATACAGACGAGCTTTCACGGATCGGAGCTAACTTACCCGACTGAGAATTATACATGACTGCACGTCTTTTAAAAGCATTTAAATAAAAACACTCCAGCGATCCAACACAATAAATATACAATATACATGTTACAGAGCTGTGACTTACTTTCACTTTGAACTCGGTGGAAAATGCATATAAAATAATGCCTTTAAAATTACAATATTCCAGCCATTTAATTGTAAATACCCATTATAACACATCAAGACCTGAATTCAGCTGTTTGAGCGAATTTTTTGAAAACCCTAAGCATTTCCTTCACCGCGTACAGATTGCTTTCAACGAGTATACATGGAGACGAACGACATAATTTGCACGAGTTAGAACGCATTTAAAATTACAATATTGCAGCGATTTAATTCAGTCCACCCATTAGAAAATATCAACAGCTAAATGCAGTTGTTTGTGAGCATTTTGTTTTCATAAAGAGAGCGATGTGTTAAGCAGTGTGTTAGACATGAGCTCCGAGATGTCCGACTGACAATTATACATGACTGCACGTCTTTTAAAGGCATTTAAATACAAACACTCCAGCGATTCAACACAATAAATATAGAAGAATATTTTAAAGACCTACATTGAGTGCAAATGACTTTTTTCACAGGCTTAACTAACTAACATTGAATGCACTGCTCAGTCTTCATCTGCATCATCAAAGACATAATTTGCACGTCTTTTAAAGGTATTTAAATACAAACACTCCAGCGATTAAACACAATTATAGTAGAGTAATATATTACACAGCTTAAATGCTTGCTTATTAATGCTTTTAGGCTCAACCGCACAGCAACGCTTTCAAGCACGCGCTGCACACTTGTTGTATGGCAAGCTGTTTTAACCTAAAATACACATAAATCCTCTATGGCAAGCTGTTTAGCCTAAAATATACTAAGCATTTCTTATCGTAATAGCATTTTTACTAGCAACAATTCAATCAGAGAGCTCTAAGTGTTCTGGGCTGGCCCTTTTGCCCGAAGGCTGCCCAATTTGGCTCTCCAAGCCAACATTTAAAGTTTGTCATCGAACTTTAGCTTCTAGTTATTATTAAAATTCTTCTGAGACTAAAATTCTATACGCTACTCCTCCTAGAGCTTTAAGGCTACAAGCCCCAAACTCGGCGGAGCCCTGGGCCCTGGTCACGAAAGTGTTGCTATATCTTTTTGGAATGATCAGACTTACAGTTGATTTAATATTAATTTTTTTACATGAAAAATTTCTATAGGATTTCAATGGGCTGAGAAAAAATGCGCCATCTAGAGGCGCAATACCTCTCGACTGAAGAGGCGGGACTCAAACCTCTTGCTTACAGTCACTCTGAAATCGGTGGAAATACAAATAAATACCGCCTTAAAAATTCAAATATTACAGCGATTTAACTCTAAATACCCATTAGAACATATCAACAGCTAAATTCAGTGGTTTGTGAGTAGTTCTTGTAAAAGAAAAGCTCGCACCCTTCAGCGCTTGTACAAGCCGTCAGCACTAGGCTTCTCTCTCTCGACATGTGCTCACAAACAACATAAATTGCACGAATTAGAACGCCTTTAAAATAAATATATTTCAGCGATTTGTTTGTAAATACCCATTAGAACACATAAACAAATCAGCCTTTTGTGATCTGTTTTATTTCAAAGTTAAAGCACTGTCTTCAGCAAATGTGTTATACAGACGAGCTTTCACGGCTCGGAGCTAACTTACCCGACTGAGAATTATGACTGCACGTCTTTTAAAAGCATTTAAATAAAAACACTCCAGCGATCCAACACAATAAATATACAAGAATATTTTAAAGAACTACCTTAGCTGCAAATGAGCTTTTCAATACGTTTCACTAACGAACATGTTACCGAGCTGAGACTTACTTTCACTTTGATTTCGGTGGAAAATGCATATAAATAACGCCTTTAAAATTACAATATTCCAGCCATTTAATTGTAAATACCCATTAGAACACATCAAGACCTGAATTCAGCTGTTTGAGCGAATTTATTGAAACCCCTAAGCATTTCCTTCACCGCGTACAGATTGCTTTCAACGAGTTTACATGGATACGAACGACATAATTTGCACGAATTTGACCGCCTTTAAAATTACATTATTGCAGCGATTTAATTCAGTCCACCCATTAGAAAATATCAACAGCTAAATGCAGTTGTTTGTGACTATTTTTTTTTTCATACAGAGAGCGCTGCGTTCAGCTGTGTGTTAGACATGAGCTCCGAGATGTCCGACTGAGAATTATACATGACTGCACGTCTTTTAAAGGCATTTAAATAAAAACACTCCAGCGATTCAACACAATAAATATAGAAGAATTTTTTAAAGACCTGCATTGGGTGCAAATGACGTTTTTCATAGGCTTAACTAACATGAGGTGCACGGCTGCATTTATGTGTCTGTTAACAAAGACATCATTTGCACGTCTTTAAAAGGTATTTTAATACAAACACTCCAGCGATTCAACACAATAATAGTTCAGTCATATAATAAAAAGTTTAAATGCTTGCTTATTTCTGCTTTTCGGCTCAACCGCACGCGACGCAACGCGGCTTTGAAGCAGGCGCTCATCACTTATTCCAGTATGGCAAGCCGTTTTAACCTAAAATACACATTAATCCACTATGGTGTTCTGGGCTGGCCCTTTTGCCCGAAGGCTGCCCGGTTTGCTTCTCCAAGCCAACATTTAAAGTTTGTCATCGAACTTTAGCTTCTAGTTATGTTGGCTTGGAGAAGCCAACATATTGTTATGCTATTTAAACTTATTATTATTATTATTAAAATTCTTCTGAGACTAAAATTCTATACGCTACTCCTCCTAGAGCTTTAAGGCTACAAGCCCCAAACTCGGCGGAGCCCTGGGCCCTGGTCACGAAAGTGTTGCTATATCTTTTTGGAATGATCAGACTTACAGTTGATTTAATATTAATTTTTTTACATGAAAAATTTCTATAGGATTTCAATGGGCTGAGAAAAAATGCGCCATCTAGAGGCGCAATACCTCTCGACTGAAGAGGCGGGACTCAAACCTCTTGCTTACAGTCACTCTGAAATCGGTGGAAATACAAATAAATACCGCCTTAAAAATTCAAATATTACAGCGATTTAACTCTAAATACCCATTAGAACATATCAACAGCTAAATTCAGTGGTTTGTGAGTAGTTCTTGTAAAAGAAAAGCTCGCACCCTTCAGCGCTTGTACAAGCCGTCAGCACTAGGCTTCTCTCTCTCGACATGTGCTCACAAACAACATAAATTGCACGAATTAGAACGCCTTTAAAATAAATATATTTCAGCGATTTGTTTGTAAATACCCATTAGAACACATAAACAAATCAGCCTTTTGTGATCTGTTTTATTTCAAAGTTAAAGCACTGTCTTCAGCAAATGTGTTATACAGACGAGCTTTCACGGCTCGGAGCTAACTTACCCGACTGAGAATTATGACTGCACGTCTTTTAAAAGCATTTAAATAAAAACACTCCAGCGATCCAACACAATAAATATACAAGAATATTTTAAAGAACTACCTTAGCTGCAAATGAGCTTTTCAATACGTTTCACTAACGAACATGTTACCGAGCTGAGACTTACTTTCACTTTGATTTCGGTGGAAAATGCATATAAATAACGCCTTTAAAATTACAATATTCCAGCCATTTAATTGTAAATACCCATTAGAACACATCAAGACCTGAATTCAGCTGTTTGAGCGAATTTATTGAAACCCCTAAGCATTTCCTTCACCGCGTACAGATTGCTTTCAACGAGTTTACATGGATACGAACGACATAATTTGCACGAATTTGACCGCCTTTAAAATTACATTATTGCAGCGATTTAATTCAGTCCACCCATTAGAAAATATCAACAGCTAAATGCAGTTGTTTGTGACTATTTTTTTTTTCATACAGAGAGCGCTGCGTTCAGCTGTGTGTTAGACATGAGCTCCGAGATGTCCGACTGAGAATTATACATGACTGCACGTCTTTTAAAGGCATTTAAATAAAAACACTCCAGCGATTCAACACAATAAATATAGAAGAATTTTTTAAAGACCTGCATTGGGTGCAAATGACGTTTTTCATAGGCTTAACTAACATGAGGTGCACGGCTGCATTTATGTGTCTGTTAACAAAGACATCATTTGCACGTCTTTAAAAGGTATTTTAATACAAACACTCCAGCGATTCAACACAATAATAGTTCAGTCATATAATAAAAAGTTTAAATGCTTGCTTATTTCTGCTTTTCGGCTCAACCGCACGCGACGCAACGCGGCTTTGAAGCAGGCGCTCATCACTTATTCCAGTATGGCAAGCCGTTTTAACCTAAAATACACATTAATCCACTATGGTGTTCTGGGCTGGCCCTTTTGCCCGAAGGCTGCCCGGTTTGCTTCTCCAAGCCAACATTTAAAGTTTGTCATCGAACTTTAGCTTCTAGTTATGTTGGCTTGGAGAAGCCAACATATTGTTATGCTATTTAAACTTATTATTATTATTATTAAAATTCTTCTGAGACTAAAATTCTATACGCTACTCCTCCTAGAGCTTTAAGGCTACAAGCCCCAAACTCGGCGGAGCCCTGGGCCCTGGTCACGAAAGTGTTGCTATATCTTTTTGGAATGATCAGACTTACAGTTGATTTAATATTAATTTTTTTACATGAAAAATTTCTATAGGATTTCAATGGGCTGAGAAAAAATGCGCCATCTAGAGGCGCAATACCTCTCGACTGAAGAGGCGGGACTCAAACCTCTTGCTTACAGTCACTCTGAAATCGGTGGAAATACAAATAAATACCGCCTTAAAAATTCAAATATTACAGCGATTTAACTCTAAATACCCATTAGAACATATCAACAGCTAAATTCAGTGGTTTGTGAGTAGTTCTTGTAAAAGAAAAGCTCGCACCCTTCAGCGCTTGTACAAGCCGTCAGCACTAGGCTTCTCTCTCTCGACATGTGCTCACAAACAACATAAATTGCACGAATTAGAACGCCTTTAAAATAAATATATTTCAGCGATTTGTTTGTAAATACCCATTAGAACACATAAACAAATCAGCCTTTTGTGATCTGTTTTATTTCAAAGTTAAAGCACTGTCTTCAGCAAATGTGTTATACAGACGAGCTTTCACGGCTCGGAGCTAACTTACCCGACTGAGAATTATGACTGCACGTCTTTTAAAAGCATTTAAATAAAAACACTCCAGCGATCCAACACAATAAATATACAAGAATATTTTAAAGAACTACCTTAGCTGCAAATGAGCTTTTCAATACGTTTCACTAACGAACATGTTACCGAGCTGAGACTTACTTTCACTTTGATTTCGGTGGAAAATGCATATAAATAACGCCTTTAAAATTACAATATTCCAGCCATTTAATTGTAAATACCCATTAGAACACATCAAGACCTGAATTCAGCTGTTTGAGCGAATTTATTGAAACCCCTAAGCATTTCCTTCACCGCGTACAGATTGCTTTCAACGAGTTTACATGGATACGAACGACATAATTTGCACGAATTTGACCGCCTTTAAAATTACATTATTGCAGCGATTTAATTCAGTCCACCCATTAGAAAATATCAACAGCTAAATGCAGTTGTTTGTGACTATTTTTTTTTTCATACAGAGAGCGCTGCGTTCAGCTGTGTGTTAGACATGAGCTCCGAGATGTCCGACTGAGAATTATACATGACTGCACGTCTTTTAAAGGCATTTAAATAAAAACACTCCAGCGATTCAACACAATAAATATAGAAGAATTTTTTAAAGACCTGCATTGGGTGCAAATGACGTTTTTCATAGGCTTAACTAACATGAGGTGCACGGCTGCATTTATGTGTCTGTTAACAAAGACATCATTTGCACGTCTTTAAAAGGTATTTTAATACAAACACTCCAGCGATTCAACACAATAATAGTTCAGTCATATAATAAAAAGTTTAAATGCTTGCTTATTTCTGCTTTTCGGCTCAACCGCACGCGACGCAACGCGGCTTTGAAGCAGGCGCTCATCACTTATTCCAGTATGGCAAGCCGTTTTAACCTAAAATACACATTAATCCACTATGGTGTTCTGGGCTGGCCCTTTTGCCCGAAGGCTGCCCGGTTTGCTTCTCCAAGCCAACATTTAAAGTTTGTCATCGAACTTTAGCTTCTAGTTATTATTAAACTTCTTCTGAGACTAAAATTCTATACGCTACTCCTCCTAGAGCTTTAAGGCTACAAGCCCCAAACTCGGCGGAGCCCTGGGCCCTGGTCACCAAAGTGTTGCTATATCTTTTTGGAATGATCAGACTTACAGTTGATTTAATATTAATTTTTTTACATGAAAAATTTCTATGGGATTTCAATGGGCTGAGAAAAAATGCGCCATCTAAAGGCGCAATACCTCTCCACTGAAGAGGCGGGATTCAAACCTCTTACTTACAGTCACTCTGAAATCGGTGGAAATACGAATAAATACCGCCTTAAAAATTCAAATATTACAGCGATTTAACTCTAAATACCCATTAGAACATATCAACAGCTAAATTCAGTGGTTTGTGAGTAGTTCTTGTAAAAGAAAAGCTCGCACCCTTCAGCGCTTATACAAGCCGTCAGCACTAGGTTACTCTCTCTCTACATGTGCTCACAAACAACATAATTTGCACGAATTAGAACGCCTTTAAAATAAATATATTTCAGCGATTTGTTTGTAAATACCCATTAGAACACATCAACAAATCAGCCTTTTGTGATCTGTTTTATTTCAAAGTTAAAGCACTGTCTTCAGCAAATGTGTTATACAGACGAGCTTTCGCGGATCGGAGCTAACCTGAATGAGAATAATACATGACTGCACGTCTTTTAAAAGCATTTAATAAAAACACTCCAGCGATCCAACACAATAAATATACAAGAATATTTTAAAGAACTACATTAGCTGCAAATGAGCTGTTCAATAGGTTTCACTAACGAACATGTTACCGAGCTGAGACTTACTTTCACTTTGATTTCGGTGGAAAATGCATATAAATAACGCCTTTAAAATTACAATATTCCAGCCATTTAATAGTAAATACCCATTAGAAACACATCAAGACCTGAATTCAGCTGTTTGAGCGAATTTATTGAAACCCCTAAGCATTTCTATCACCGCGTACAGATTGCTTTCAACGAGTTTACATGGATACGAACGACATAATTTGCACAAATTTGACCGCCTTTAAAATTACAATATTGCAGCGATCTAATTCAGTCCACCCATTAGAAAATATCAACAGCTAAATGCAGTTGTTTGTGACTATTTTTTTTTCATACAGAAAGCTCTGCATTCAGCAGTGTGTTAGACATGAGCTCCGAGATGTCCGACTGAGAATTATACATGACTGCACGTCTTTTAAAGGCATTTAAATAAAAACACTCCAGCGATTCAACACAATAAATATAGAAGAATATTTTAAAGACCTGCATTGGGTGCAAATGACGTTTTTCATAGGCTTAACTAACATGAGATGCACGGCTGCATTTATGTGTCTGTTAACAAAGAAATCATTTGCACGTCTTTTAAATGTATTTTAATACAAACACTCCGGCGATTCAACACAATAATAGTTCAGTCATATAATAAAAAGTTTAAATGCTTGCTTATTTCTGCTTTTCGGCTCAACCGCACGGCAACGCAACGCGGCTTTGAAGCAGGCGCTCATCACTTTTTCCAGTATGGCAAGCCGTTTTAACCTAAAATACACATATTAATCCACTATGGTGTTCTGGGCTGGCCCTTTTGCCCGAAGGCTGCCCGGTTTGCTTCTCCAAGCCAACATTTAAAGTTTGTCATCGAACTTTAGCTTCTAGTTATGTTGGCTTGGAGAAGCCAACATATTGTTATGCTATTTAAACTTATTATGTTGGCTTGGAGAGCCAACATACTGTTATGCTATTTAAACTTATTATTATTAAACTTCTTCTGAGACTAAAATTCTATACGCTACTCCTCCTAGAGCTTTTATGCTACAAGCCCCAAACTCGGCAGAGCCCTGGGCCCTGGTCACGAAAGTGTTGCTATATCTTTTTGGAATGATCAGACTTACAGTTGATTTAATATTAATTTTTTTACATGAAAAATTTCTATAGGATTTCAATGGGCTGAGAAAAAATGCGCCATCTAGAGGCGCAATACCTCTCGACTGAAGAGGCGGGACTCAAACCTCTTACTTACACTCACTCTGAAATCGGTGGAAATACAAATAAATACCGCTTTAAAAATTTAAATATTACAGCGATTTAACTCTAAATACCCATTAGAACACACATCAACAGCTGAATTCAGTGGTTTGTGAGTAGTTCTTGTGAAAGAAAAGCTCGCACCCTTCAGCGAGTATACGAGCCGTCAGCATGAACTCTCTCTGTATGTGCTCATAAACAACATAATTTGCACGAATTAGAACGCCTTTAAAATTAATATATTTCAACGATTTATTTGTAAATACCCATTAGAACACATCAACAAATCAGCCTTTTGTGATCTGTTTTATTTCAAAGTTAAAGCACTGTCTTCAGCAAATGTGTTATACAGACAAGCTTTCAAGGCTCGGAGCTAACTTAACGTTACCCGACTGAGAATTATACATGACTGCACGTCTTTTAAAAGCATTTAAATAAAAACACTCCAGCGATCCAACACAATAAATATACAAGAATATTTTAAAGAACTACATTAGCTGCAAATGAGCTATTTAATAGGTTTCACTAACGAACATGTTACCGAGCTGTGACTTACTTTCACTTTGAACTCGGTGGAAAATGCATATAAATAACGCCTTTAAAATTACAATATTCCAGCCATTTAATTGTAAATACCCATTAGAACACATCAAGACCTGAATTCAGCTGTTTGAGCGAATTTATTGAAAACCCTAAGCATTTCCTTCACCGCGTACAGATTGCTTTCAACGAGTTTACATGGATACGAACGACATAATTTGCACAAATTTGACCGCCTTTAAAATTACAATATTGCAGCGATTTAATTCAGTCCACCCATTAGAAAATATCAACAGCTAAATGCAGTTGTTTGTGACTATTTTTTTTTTTTCATACAGAAAACGCTGCATTCAGCAGTGTGTTAGACATGAGCTCCGAGATGTCCGTCTGAGAATTATACATGACTGCACGTCTTTTAAAGGCATTTAAATACAAACACTCCAGCGATTGCACACAATAAATATATAAGAATATTTTAAAGACCTACATTGAGTGCAAATGACTTTTTTCACAGGCTTAACTAACTAACATTGAATGCACTGCTCAGTCTTCATCTGCATCAAAGACATCATTTGCACGTCTTTTAAAGGTATTTAAATACAAACACTCCAGCGATTAAACACAATTATAGTAGAGTAATATATTACACAGCTTAAATGCTTGCTTATTAATGCTCTTAGGCTCAACCGCACAGCAACGCTTTCAAGCACGCGCTGCACACTTGTTGTATGGCAAGCTGTTTTAACCTAAAATACACATAAATCCTCTATGGCAAGCTGTTTAGCCTAAAATATACTAAGCATTTCTTATCGTAATAGCATTTTTACTAGCTACAATTCAATCAGAGAGCTCTAAGTGTTCTGGGCTGGCCCTTTTGCCCGAAGGCTGCCCAATTTGGCTCTCCAAGCCAACATTTAAAGTTTGTCATCGAACTTTAGCTTCTAGTTATTATTATTATTAAAATTCTTCTGAGACTAAAATTCTATACGCTACTCCTCCTAGAGCTTTAAGGCTACAAGCCCCAAACTCGGCGGAGCCCTGGGCCCTGGTCACGAAAGTGTTGCTATATCTTTTTGGAATGATCAGACTTACAGTTGATTTAATATTAATTTTTTTACATGAAAAATTTCTATAGGATTTCAATGGGCTGAGAAAAAATGCGCCATCTAGAGGCGCAATACCTCTCGACTGAAGAGGCGGGACTCAAACCTCTTGCTTACAGTCACTCTGAAATCGGTGGAAATACAAATAAATACCGCCTTAAAAATTCAAATATTACAGCGATTTAACTCTAAATACCCATTAGAACATATCAACAGCTAAATTCAGTGGTTTGTGAGTAGTTCTTGTAAAAGAAAAGCTCGCACCCTTCAGCGCTTGTACAAGCCGTCAGCACTAGGCTTCTCTCTCTCGACATGTGCTCACAAACAACATAAATTGCACGAATTAGAACGCCTTTAAAATAAATATATTTCAGCGATTTGTTTGTAAATACCCATTAGAACACATAAACAAATCAGCCTTTTGTGATCTGTTTTATTTCAAAGTTAAAGCACTGTCTTCAGCAAATGTGTTATACAGACGAGCTTTCACGGCTCGGAGCTAACTTACCCGACTGAGAATTATGACTGCACGTCTTTTAAAAGCATTTAAATAAAAACACTCCAGCGATCCAACACAATAAATATACAAGAATATTTTAAAGAACTACCTTAGCTGCAAATGAGCTTTTCAATACGTTTCACTAACGAACATGTTACCGAGCTGAGACTTACTTTCACTTTGATTTCGGTGGAAAATGCATATAAATAACGCCTTTAAAATTACAATATTCCAGCCATTTAATTGTAAATACCCATTAGAACACATCAAGACCTGAATTCAGCTGTTTGAGCGAATTTATTGAAACCCCTAAGCATTTCCTTCACCGCGTACAGATTGCTTTCAACGAGTTTACATGGATACGAACGACATAATTTGCACGAATTTGACCGCCTTTAAAATTACATTATTGCAGCGATTTAATTCAGTCCACCCATTAGAAAATATCAACAGCTAAATGCAGTTGTTTGTGACTATTTTTTTTTTCATACAGAGAGCGCTGCGTTCAGCTGTGTGTTAGACATGAGCTCCGAGATGTCCGACTGAGAATTATACATGACTGCACGTCTTTTAAAGGCATTTAAATAAAAACACTCCAGCGATTCAACACAATAAATATAGAAGAATTTTTTAAAGACCTGCATTGGGTGCAAATGACGTTTTTCATAGGCTTAACTAACATGAGGTGCACGGCTGCATTTATGTGTCTGTTAACAAAGACATCATTTGCACGTCTTTAAAAGGTATTTTAATACAAACACTCCAGCGATTCAACACAATAATAGTTCAGTCATATAATAAAAAGTTTAAATGCTTGCTTATTTCTGCTTTTCGGCTCAACCGCACGCGACGCAACGCGGCTTTGAAGCAGGCGCTCATCACTTATTCCAGTATGGCAAGCCGTTTTAACCTAAAATACACATTAATCCACTATGGTGTTCTGGGCTGGCCCTTTTGCCCGAAGGCTGCCCGGTTTGCTTCTCCAAGCCAACATTTAAAGTTTGTCATCGAACTTTAGCTTCTAGTTATTATTATGTTGGCTTGGAGAAGCCAACATATTGTTATGCTATTTAAACTTATTATTATTATGTTGGCTTGGAGAAGCCAACATATTGTTATGCTATTTAAACTTATTATTATTATTAAACTTCTTCTGAGACTAAAATTCTATACGCTACTCCTCCTAGAGCTTTAAGGCTACAAGCCCCAAACTCGGCGGAGCCCTGGGCCCTGGTCACCAAAGTGTTGCTATATCTTTTTGGAATGATCAGACTTACAGTTGATTTAATATTAATTTTTTTACATGAAAAATTTCTATGGGATTTCAATGGGCTGAGAAAAAATGCGCCATCTAAAGGCGCAATACCTCTCCACTGAAGAGGCGGGACTCAAACCTCTTGCTTACAGTCACTCTGAAATCGGTGGAAATACAAATAAATACCGCCTTAAAAATTCTAATATTACAGCGATTTAACTCTAAATACCCATTAGAACATATCAACAGCTAAATTCAGTGGTTTGTGAGTAGTTCTTGTAAAAGAAAAGCTCGCACCCTTCAGCGCTTGTACAAGCCGTCAGCACTAGTCTTCTCTCTCTCTCGACATGTGCTCACAAACAACATAAATTGCACGAATTAGAACGCCTTTAAAATAAATATATTTCAGCGATTTGTTTGTAAATACCCATTAGAACACATCAACAAATCAGCCTTTTGTGATCTGTTTTATTTCAAAGTTAAAGCATTGTCTTCAGCAAATGTGTTATACAGACGAGCTTTCACGGCTCGGAGCTAACTTACCCGACTGAGAATTATGACTGCACGTCTTTTAAAAGCATTTAAATAAAAACACTCCAGCGATCCAACACAATAAATATACAAGAATATTTTAAAGAACTACCTTAGCTGCAAATGAGCTTTTCAGTTTCACAAACGAACATGTTACCGAGCTGAGACTTACTTTCACTTTGATTTCGGTGGAAAATGCATATAAATAACGCCTTTAAAATTACAATATTCCAGCCATTTAATTGTAAATACCCATTAGAACACATCAAGACCTGAATTCAGCTGTTTGAGCGAATTTATTGAAACCCCTAAGCATTTCCTTCACCGCGTACAGATTGCTTTCAACGAGTTTACATGGATACGAACGACAAAATTTGCACAAATTTGACCGCCTTTAAAATTACATTATTGCAGCGATTTCAGTCAACCCATTAGAAAATATCAACAGCTAAATGCAGTTGTTTGTGACTATTTTTTTTTCATACAGAAAGCGCTGCATTCAGCAGTGTGTTAGACATGAGCTCCGAGATGTCCGACTGAGAATTATACATGACTGCACGTCTTTTAAAGGCATTTAAATAAAAACACTCCAGCGATTCAACACAATAAATATAGAAGAATTTTTTAAAGACCTGCATTGGGTGCAAATGACGTTTTTCATAGGCTTAACTAACATGAGGTGCACGGCTGCATTTATGTGTCTGTTAACAAAGACATCATTTGCACGTCTTTTAAAGGTATTTTAATACAAACACTCCAGCGATTAAACACAATAATTGTAGAGTAATATATTACACAGCTTAAATGCTTGCTTATTAATGCTTTTAGGCTCAACCGCACAGCAACGCTTTCAAGCACGCGCTGCACACTTGTTGTATGGCAAGCCGTTTTAACCTAAAATACACATAAATCCACTATGGCAAGCTGTTTTAACCTAAAATATACTAAGCATTACTTATCGTAATAGCATTTTTACTAGCAACAATTCAATCAGAGAGCTCTAAGTGTTCTGGGCTGGACCTTTTGCCCGAAGGCTGCCCGGTTTGCTTCTCCAAGCCAACATTTAAAGTTTGTCATCGAACTTTGGCTTCTAGTTATTATTAAAATTCTTCTGAGACTAAAATTCTATACGCTACTCCTCCTAGAGCTTTAAGGCTACAAGCCCCAAACTCGGCGGAGCCCTGGGCCCTGGTCACGAAAGTGTTGCTATATCTTTTTGGAATGATCAGACTTACAGTTGATTTAATATTAATTTTTTTACATGAAAAATTTCTATAGGATTTCAATGGGCTGAGAAAAAATGCGCCATCTAGAGGCGCAATACCTCTCGACTGAAGAGGCGGGACTCAAACCTCTTGCTTACAGTCACTCTGAAATCGGTGGAAATACAAATAAATACCGCCTTAAAAATTCAAATATTACAGCGATTTAACTCTAAATACCCATTAGAACATATCAACAGCTAAATTCAGTGGTTTGTGAGTAGTTCTTGTAAAAGAAAAGCTCGCACCCTTCAGCGCTTGTACAAGCCGTCAGCACTAGGCTTCTCTCTCTCGACATGTGCTCACAAACAACATAAATTGCACGAATTAGAACGCCTTTAAAATAAATATATTTCAGCGATTTGTTTGTAAATACCCATTAGAACACATAAACAAATCAGCCTTTTGTGATCTGTTTTATTTCAAAGTTAAAGCACTGTCTTCAGCAAATGTGTTATACAGACGAGCTTTCACGGCTCGGAGCTAACTTACCCGACTGAGAATTATGACTGCACGTCTTTTAAAAGCATTTAAATAAAAACACTCCAGCGATCCAACACAATAAATATACAAGAATATTTTAAAGAACTACCTTAGCTGCAAATGAGCTTTTCAATACGTTTCACTAACGAACATGTTACCGAGCTGAGACTTACTTTCACTTTGATTTCGGTGGAAAATGCATATAAATAACGCCTTTAAAATTACAATATTCCAGCCATTTAATTGTAAATACCCATTAGAACACATCAAGACCTGAATTCAGCTGTTTGAGCGAATTTATTGAAACCCCTAAGCATTTCCTTCACCGCGTACAGATTGCTTTCAACGAGTTTACATGGATACGAACGACATAATTTGCACGAATTTGACCGCCTTTAAAATTACATTATTGCAGCGATTTAATTCAGTCCACCCATTAGAAAATATCAACAGCTAAATGCAGTTGTTTGTGACTATTTTTTTTTTCATACAGAGAGCGCTGCGTTCAGCTGTGTGTTAGACATGAGCTCCGAGATGTCCGACTGAGAATTATACATGACTGCACGTCTTTTAAAGGCATTTAAATAAAAACACTCCAGCGATTCAACACAATAAATATAGAAGAATTTTTTAAAGACCTGCATTGGGTGCAAATGACGTTTTTCATAGGCTTAACTAACATGAGGTGCACGGCTGCATTTATGTGTCTGTTAACAAAGACATCATTTGCACGTCTTTAAAAGGTATTTTAATACAAACACTCCAGCGATTCAACACAATAATAGTTCAGTCATATAATAAAAAGTTTAAATGCTTGCTTATTTCTGCTTTTCGGCTCAACCGCACGCGACGCAACGCGGCTTTGAAGCAGGCGCTCATCACTTATTCCAGTATGGCAAGCCGTTTTAACCTAAAATACACATTAATCCACTATGGTGTTCTGGGCTGGCCCTTTTGCCCGAAGGCTGCCCGGTTTGCTTCTCCAAGCCAACATTTAAAGTTTGTCATCGAACTTTAGCTTCTAGTTATTATTATTATTATTAAAATTCTTCTGAGACTAAAATTCTATACGCTACTCCTCCTAGAGCTTTAAGGCTACAAGCCCCAAACTCGGCGGAGCCCTGGGCCCTGGTCACCAAAGTGTTGCTATATCTTTTTGGAATGATCAGACTTACAGTTGATTTAATATTAATTTTTTTACATGAAAAATTTCTATGGGATTTCAATGGGCTGAGAAAAAATGCGCCATCTAAAGGCGCAATACCTCTCCACTGAAGAGGCGGGATTCAAACCTCTTACTTACAGTCACTCTGAAATCGGTGGAAATACAAATAAATACCGCCTTAAAAATTCAAATATTAAAGCGATTTAACTCTAAATACCCATTAGAACATATCAACAGCTAAATTCAGTGGTTTGTGAGTAGTTCTTGTAAGAGAAAAGCTCGCACCCTTCAGCGCTTATACAAGCCGTCAGCACTAGGCTTCTCTCTCTCGACATGTGCTCACAAACAACATAAATTGCACGAATTAGAACGCCTTTAAAGTAAATATATTTCAGCGATTTATTTGTAAATACCCATTAGAACACATCAACAAATCATGCCTTTTGAGATCTGTTTTATTTCAAAGTTAAAGCACTGTCTTCAGCAAATGTGTTATACAGACGAGCTTTCACGGATCGGAGCTAACCTGACTGAGAATTATACATGACTGCACGTCTTTTAAAAGCATTTAAATAAAAACACTCCAGCGATCCAACACAATCAATATACAAGAATATTTTAAAGAACTACATTAGCTGCAAATGAGCTGTTCAATAGGTTTCACTAGATGTTACCGAGCTGAGACTTACTTTCACTTTGATTTCGGTGGAAAATGCATATAAATAACGCCTTTAAAATTACAATATTCCAGCCATTTAATAGTAAATACCCATTAGAAACACATCAAGACCTGAATTCAGCTGTTTGAGCGAATTTATTGAAACCCCTAAGCATTTCCTTCACCGCGCACAGATTGCTTTCAACGAGTTTACATTGATACGAACGACAAAATTTGCACAAATTTGACCGCCTTTAAAATTACAATAATGCAGCGATTTAATTCAGTCCACCCATTAGAAAATATCAACAGCTAAATGCAGTTGTTTGTGACTATTTTTTTTTCATACAGAAAGCGCTGCATTCAGCCGTGTGTTCTACATAAGCTCCGAGATGTCCGACTGAGAATTATACATGACTGCACGTCTTTTAAAGGCATTTAAATAAAAACACTCCAGCGATTCAACACAATAAATATAGAAGAATATTTTAAAGACCTGCATTGGGTGCAAATGACGTTTTTCATAGGCTTAACTAACATGAGATGCACGGCTGCATTTATGTGTCTGTTAACAAAGACATCATTTGCACGTCTTTTAAAGGTATTTTAATACAAACACTCCGGCGATTCAACACAATAATAGTTCAGTCATATAATAAAAAGTTTAAATGCTTGCTTATTTCTGCTTTTCGGCTCAACCGCACGGCAACGCAACGCGGCTTTGAAGCAGGCATCACTTATTCCAGTATGGCAAGCCGTTTTAACCTAAAATACACATATTAATCCAATATGGTGTTCTGGGCTGGCCCTTTTGCCCGAAGCCTGCCCGGTTTGCTTCTCCAAGCCAACATTTAAAGTTTGTCATCGAACTTTAGCTTCTAGTTATGTTGGCTTGGAGAAGCCAACATATTGTTATGCTATTTAAACTTATTATTATTATTATGTTGGCTTGGAGAAGCCAACATATTGTTATGCTATTTAAACTTATTATTATTATTATTATTATTATTATTAAACTTCTTCTGAGACTAAAATTCTATACGCTACTCCTCCTAGAGCTTTAAGGCTACAAGCCCCAAATTCGGCGGAGCCCTGGGCCCTGGTCACCAAAGTGTTGCTATATCTTTTTGGAAGGATCAGACTTACAGTTGATTTAATATTAATTTTTTTACATTAAAAATTTCTATGGGATTTCAATGGGCTGAGAAAAAATGCGCCATCTAAAGGCGCAATACCTCTCCACTGAAGAGGCGGGACTCAAACCTCTCGCTTACAGTCACTCTGAAATCGGTGGAAATACAAATAAATACCGCTTTTTAAAATGTAAATATTACAGCGATTTAACTCTAAATACCCATTAGAACACATCAACGGCTAAATTCAGTGGTTTGAGAGCAGTTCTTGTAAAAGGAAAGCTTGCACCCTTCAGCGAGTATACAAGCCGTCAGCACGAACTCTCTCTGTATGTGCTCATAAACAAAATAATTTGCACGAATTAGAACGCCTTTAAAATTAATATATTTCAGCGATTTATTTGTAAATACCCATTAGAACACATCAACAAATCAGCCTTTTGTGATCTGTTTTATTTCAAAGTTAACTTAGCTCCGAGCCGTGAAGCTCGTCTGTATAACACACATTTGCTGAAGACAGTGCTTTAACCTTACCCGACTGAGAATTAGACTGCACGTCTTTTAAAAGCATTTAAATAAAAACACTCCAGCGATCCAACACAATAAATATAAAAGAATATTTTAAAGAACTACATTAGCTGCAAATGAGCTATTCAATAGGTTTCAACGAACATGTTACCAAGCTGTGACCCACACTTTCCCTTTGACTTCGGTGGAAAATGCATATAAATAACACCTTTAAAATTACAATATTCCAGCCATTTAATTTTAAATACCCATTAGAACACATCAAGACCTGAATTCAGCTGTTTGAGCGAATTTATTCAAAACCCTAAGCACAGATTGCCTTCAACGAGTATACATGGAGACGAACGACATAATTTGCACGAATTAGAACGCCTTTAAAATTACAATATTGCAGCGATTTAATTCATTCCACACATTAGAGAATATCAACAGCTAAATGCAGTTGTTTGTGAGGTTTTTTTTTTTCATACAGAGAGCGCTGTGTTCAGCAGTGTAGACATGAGCTCCGAGATGTCCGTCTGAGAATTATACATGACTGCACTTCTTTTAAAGGCATGTAAATACAAACACTCCAGCGATTGCACACAATAAATATAGAAGAATATTTTAAAGACCTGCATTGGGTGCAAATGACTTTTTTCATAGGCTTAACTAACTAACATTGAATGCACTGCTCAGTCTTCGTCTGCATCAAAGACATCATTTGCACGTCTTTTAAATGTATTTAAATACAAACACTCCAGCGATTAAACACAATAATAGTAGAGTAATATATTACACAGCTTAAATGCTTGCTTATTTCTGCTTTTAGGCTCAACCGCACAGCAACGCGTCGTGGCTTTCAAGCACCCGCTGTACACTTGTTGTATGGCAAGCCGTTTTAACCTAAAATACACATAAATCCTCTATGGCAAGCTGTTTTAGCCTAAAATATACTAAGTATTACTTTTCGTGATAGCATTTTTACTAGCAACAATTCAATCAGAGAGCTCTAAGGGTTCTGGGCTGGCCCTTTTGCCCGAAGGCTGCCCGGTTTGCTTCTCCAAGCCAACATTTAAAGTTTGTCATCGAACTTTAGCTTCTAGTTATGTTGGCTTGGAGAAGCCAACATATTGTTATGCTATTTAAACTTATTATTATTATTATTAAAATTCTTCTGAGACTAAAATTCTATACGCTACTCCTCCTAGAGCTTTAAGGCTACAAGCCCCAAACTCGGCGGAGCCCTGGGCCCTGGTCACGAAAGTGTTGCTATATCTTTTTGGAATGATCAGACTTACAGTTGATTTAATATTAATTTTTTTACATGAAAAATTTCTATAGGATTTCAATGGGCTGAGAAAAAATGCGCCATCTAGAGGCGCAATACCTCTCGACTGAAGAGGCGGGACTCAAACCTCTTGCTTACAGTCACTCTGAAATCGGTGGAAATACAAATAAATACCGCCTTAAAAATTCAAATATTACAGCGATTTAACTCTAAATACCCATTAGAACATATCAACAGCTAAATTCAGTGGTTTGTGAGTAGTTCTTGTAAAAGAAAAGCTCGCACCCTTCAGCGCTTGTACAAGCCGTCAGCACTAGGCTTCTCTCTCTCGACATGTGCTCACAAACAACATAAATTGCACGAATTAGAACGCCTTTAAAATAAATATATTTCAGCGATTTGTTTGTAAATACCCATTAGAACACATAAACAAATCAGCCTTTTGTGATCTGTTTTATTTCAAAGTTAAAGCACTGTCTTCAGCAAATGTGTTATACAGACGAGCTTTCACGGCTCGGAGCTAACTTACCCGACTGAGAATTATGACTGCACGTCTTTTAAAAGCATTTAAATAAAAACACTCCAGCGATCCAACACAATAAATATACAAGAATATTTTAAAGAACTACCTTAGCTGCAAATGAGCTTTTCAATACGTTTCACTAACGAACATGTTACCGAGCTGAGACTTACTTTCACTTTGATTTCGGTGGAAAATGCATATAAATAACGCCTTTAAAATTACAATATTCCAGCCATTTAATTGTAAATACCCATTAGAACACATCAAGACCTGAATTCAGCTGTTTGAGCGAATTTATTGAAACCCCTAAGCATTTCCTTCACCGCGTACAGATTGCTTTCAACGAGTTTACATGGATACGAACGACATAATTTGCACGAATTTGACCGCCTTTAAAATTACATTATTGCAGCGATTTAATTCAGTCCACCCATTAGAAAATATCAACAGCTAAATGCAGTTGTTTGTGACTATTTTTTTTTTCATACAGAGAGCGCTGCGTTCAGCTGTGTGTTAGACATGAGCTCCGAGATGTCCGACTGAGAATTATACATGACTGCACGTCTTTTAAAGGCATTTAAATAAAAACACTCCAGCGATTCAACACAATAAATATAGAAGAATTTTTTAAAGACCTGCATTGGGTGCAAATGACGTTTTTCATAGGCTTAACTAACATGAGGTGCACGGCTGCATTTATGTGTCTGTTAACAAAGACATCATTTGCACGTCTTTAAAAGGTATTTTAATACAAACACTCCAGCGATTCAACACAATAATAGTTCAGTCATATAATAAAAAGTTTAAATGCTTGCTTATTTCTGCTTTTCGGCTCAACCGCACGCGACGCAACGCGGCTTTGAAGCAGGCGCTCATCACTTATTCCAGTATGGCAAGCCGTTTTAACCTAAAATACACATTAATCCACTATGGTGTTCTGGGCTGGCCCTTTTGCCCGAAGGCTGCCCGGTTTGCTTCTCCAAGCCAACATTTAAAGTTTGTCATCGAACTTTAGCTTCTAGTTATTATTAAAATTCTTCTGAGACTAAAATTCTATACGCTACTCCTCCTAGAGCTTTAAGGCTACAAGCCCCAAACTTGGCAGAGACCTGGGCCCTTGTCCCGAAAGTGTTGCTATATCTATTTGGACTGATCAGATTTACAGTTGATTTATTATTAATTTTTTTACATTAAAAATTCCTAAAATTTCGCCCTCTAATGGAGCAATACCTCTCCACTGAATGGAACTCTCCACTGAATGGAAATATGTCCCATAGATTTGAATGGGCTGAGAAAAAAAGCGCCCTCTAAAGGAGTAATTCCTCTCTACTCAACAGGAGATCGCTGAGCTCTGACCAACTTCCACTTTGACTTCGATGGAAAATGCAAATAAATAACGCCTTTAAAATTAAAATATTCCAGCGATTTAATTGTAAATACCCATTAGAACACATCAAGACCTGAATTCAGCTATTTGAGCTAATTTATTCAAAACTCTAAGCATTCCTTCACCGTGTACAGCTTCAGCACATACTCTCTCTGTATATCTGCTCACAAACGACCTAATTTGCACGAATTAGAACGCCTTTAAAATTAAAATATTACAGCGATTTAACTCTAAATACCCATTACAACACATCAACAGCTAAATCAGTTTGTGATCTGTTTTATTTCAAAGTTGAAGTACTGTCTTCAGCAAATGTGTTACACAGACGAGCTTCACGGCTCGGAGCTAACTTACCCGACTGAGAATTATACATGACTGAACGTCTTTTAAAGGCATTTAAATAAAAACACTCCAGCGATTGCACACAATAAATATAGAAGAATATTTTAAAGAGCCGCATTGAATGCAAATGACCTGTTTCAAAGGTTTTTAACGAACATGAGATGTAAGGCTGCATTATCAGTCTGTCAACAAAGAATTCATTTGCACGTCTTTTAAAGGTAATCAAATAAAAACATTCCAGCGATTGCACACAATAAATATAGAAGAATATTTTAAAGAGCTGCATTGAGTGCAAATGAGCTGTTTGCACTGCTCAGTTCTTCGTCTGCATCATCAAAGACATCATTTGCACGTCTTTTAAAGGTATTTAAATACAAAAACTGCAGCGATTTAACACAATAATAGTATAGTAATATATTACAAAGGTTAAATGCTTGCTTATTTCTGCTTTTCGGCTCAACCGCACGGCAACGCGACGCGGCTTTGAAGCAGGCGCTCATCACATATTCTAGTATGGCAAGCCGTTTTAACCTAAAATCCACACACGATCCTCTATGGCAAGCTGTTTTAGCCTAAAATATACTAAGCATTTCTAGTCGTACTGCCATTTTTACTAGCAACAATTCAATTACAGAGCTCTAAGTGTTCTGGGCTGGCCCTTTTGCCCGAAGGCTGCCCAATTTGGCTCTCCAAGCCAACATTTAAAGTTTGTCATCGAACTTTAGCTTCTAGTTATGTTGGCTTGGAGAAGCCAACATATTGTTATGCTATTTAAACTTATTATTATTATTATTCTTATGACCTAAAGAAATTTCTGACAGCTACTCCTCCGAGGCCTTTGAAGCCACAAGGCCCAAACTTGGCAGAGACCTGGGCCCTTGTCCCGAAAGATATGCTATATCTATTTGGACTGATCAGATGCACAGTTGATTTATTATTAATTTTTGAATATGACAAATTTCCCAATGAATTACATGGGCTGAGAAAAAATGCGCCCTCTAACAGTAATACCTCTCGACTGAAGAGGCGGGATTCAAACCTCTTACTTACAGTCACTCTGAAAACGGTGGAAATAGAAATAAATACCGCCTTAAAAATGTAAATATTACAGCGATTTAACTCTAAATACCCATTAGAACATATCAACAGCTAAATTCAGTGGTTTGTGAGTATTTCTTGTAAAAGAAAAGCTCGCACCCGTCAGCGCTTATACAAGCCGTCGGCATGTACTCTCTCTGTATGTGCTCATAAACAACATCATTTGCACGAATTAGAACGCCTTTAAAATTAATATATTTCAGCGATTTATTTGTAAATACCCATTAGAACACATCAACAAATCAGCCTTTTGTGATCTGTTTTATTTCAAAGTTAAAGCACTGTCTTCAGCAAATGTGTTATACAGACGAGCTTTCACGGGTCGGAGCTAACTTACTCGACTGAGAATTATGACTGCACGTCTTTTAAAATCATTTAAATAAAAACACTCTAGCGATCCAACACAATAAATATAGAAGAATATTTTAAAGAACAACATTAGCTGCAAATGAGCTATTCAGTTTCACTAACGACCATGTTACCGAGCTGTGACCTATACTTTCACTTTGACTTCGGTGGAAAATGCATATAAATAACGCCTTTAAAATTACAATATTCCAGCCATTTAATTGTAAATACCCATTAGAACACATCAAGACCTGAATTCAGCTGTTTGGGCGAATTTATTCAAAACCCTAAGCATTTCCTTCACCGCGTACAGATTGCTTTCAACGAGTATACATGGAGATGAACGACATAATTTGCACGAATTAGAACGCCTTTAAAATTAATATATTGCAGCGATTTAATTCAGTCCACCCATTAGAAAATATCAACAGCTAAATGCAGTTGTTTGTGAGCATTTTGTATTCATACAGAGAGCGATGTGTTTAGCAGTGTGTTAGACAGCTCCGAGATGTCCGACTGACAATTATACATGACTGCACGTCTTTTAAAGGCATTTAAATACAAACACTCCAGCGATTGCACACAATAAATATAGAAGAATATTTTAAAGACCTACATTGAGTGCAAATGACTTTTTTCATAGGCTTAACTAACTAACATGAGATGCACGGCTGCATTTATGTGTCTGTTAACAAAGACATCATTTTCACTTCTTTTAAAGGTATTTTAATACAAACACTCCAGCGATTCAACACAATAATAGTACAGTGATATAATAAAAAGGTTAAATGCTTGAATATTTCTGCTTTTCGGCTCAACCGCACAGCAACGCGACGCGGCTTTGAAGCAGGCGCTCTTCGCATATTCCAGTATGGCAAGCTCTTTTAACCTAAAATCCACACACGATCCTCTATGGCAAGATGTTTTAGCCTAAAATAAACTAAGCATTTCTTGTCATACTGCCATTTTTACTATCAACAATTAAATTAGAGAGCTCTAAGTGTTCTGGGCTGGCCCTTTTGCCCCAATGCTGCCCGGTTTGCTTCTCCAAGCCAACATTTAAAGTTTGTCATCGAACTTTAGCTTCTAGTTATGTTGGCTTGGAGAAGCCAACATATTGTTATGCTATTTAAACTTATTATTATTATTATATTTTATTATTCTTATGATCTACAGAAATTTCTGACAGCTACTCCTCCGAGGCCTTTGAAGCCACAAGGCCCAAACTTGGCAGAGACCTGGGCCCTTGTCCCGAAAGAGTTGCTATATCTATTTGGACTGATCAGATGTACAGTTGATTTATTATTAATTTTTGAATATGACAAATTTCCCAATGAATTACATGGGCTGAGAAAAAATGCGCCCTCTAACAGTAATACCTCTCGACTAAAGAGGCGGGACTCAAACCTCTTACTTACAGTCACTCTGAAATCGGTGGAAATACAAATAAATACCGCCTTAAAAATGTAAATATTACAGCGATTTAACTCTAAAAACCCATTAGAACATATCAACAGCTAAGTTCAGTGGTTTGTGAGTAGTTCTTGTAAAAGAAAAGCTCGCACCCTTCAGCGAGTATACAAGCCGTCAGCACGAACTCTCTCTGTATGTGCTCATAAACAACATAACTTGCACGAATTAGAACGCCTTTAAAATTAATATATTTCAGCGATTTATTTGTAAATACCCATTAGAACACATCAACAAATCAGCCTTTTGTGATCTGTTTTATTTCAAAGTTAAAGCACTGTCTTCAGCAAATGTGTGTTATACAGACGAGCTTTCACGGCTCGGAGCTAACTTACCCGACTGAGAATTAAACATGACTGCACGTCTTTTAAAAGCATTTAAATAAAAACACTCCAGCGATCCAACACAATCAATATACACGAATATTTTAAAGAGCTACATTAGCTGCAAATGAGCTTTTCAGTTTCAGTAACGAACATGTTACCGATCTGTGACTTACTTTCACTTTGAATTTGGTGGAAAATGCATATAAATAATGCCTTTGAAATTACAATATTCCAGCCATTTAATTGTAAATACCCATTAGAACACATCAACCCTGAATTCAGCTGTTTGAGCGAATTTATTGAAAACCCTAAGCATTTCCTTCACCGCGTACAGATTGCTTTCAACGAGTATACATGGAGACGAACGACATAATTTGCACGAATTAGAACGCCTTTAAAATTACAATATTGCAGCGATTTAATTCAGTCCACCCATTAGAAAATATCAACAGCTAAATGCAGTTGTTTGTGAGCATTTTGTTTTTTCATACAGAGAGCGCTGCGTTCAGCAGTGTGTACATGAGTGTCATGACTCTGGGCTGCTGCCTTTCCCTTCGCCACACGATGTCGCTGTTTTCCCTTCCCTGCACTCACTTCTCTGATTGTTGCACCTGCCTTGATTGTCACTTGTCTTCCCCAGCTGATAACACTTATGATTTGTCTTTATAATCTCCACACTTCCACTACCCTGGTGAGTCTGCATTGTCTTCATGTATCCTGGTCTCTGTGTGGTTGGTTTCTCGTCGTTCTCTTTTTGAATGTTTCTGACCTTGCCTTGTTTGTGTTTTGTTTGTTTGTTTGTTTGTTTATTTAATAAATATACTTCCCTGCATTTGGACCCAGACCTCATCATCTTTCAAACGTGACAGAATGCAGACTCCCAAGATGGGTCCAGCGGGGAGTAGTTTTTTTTTTTCTGAGGAGGCGGAGGCGGCGTCGGTCGCCCGCTTCGAGACCATCTACGCCTGTCTGGCGGTGATGGATGCCCGCAACGCTGAGGCGGCGCGGAAGCGTCCCTACTATAGGGCGATGGCGGAGGAGCTTTTTCGAGAGAGGGCGTCCGCTGGATCTGCTCCGGACGCGGCGGTGACCGCTCTCTCTGCTCCTGACGCGGCGTTGACCGCTCTCTCTGCTCCGGACGCGGCGGTGACCGCTCTCTCTGCTCCGGACGCGGCGGTGACCGCTCTCTCTGCTCCTGACGCGGCGGTGACCGCTCTATCTGCTCCGGACGCGGCGGTGACCGCTCTCTCTGCTCCGGACGCGGCGGTGACCGCTCTCTCTGCTCCTGACGCGGCGGTGACCGCTCTCTCTGCTCCGGACGCGGCGGTGACCGCTCTATCTGCTCCGGACGCGGCGGTGACCGCTCTCTCTGCTCCGGACGCGGCGGTGACCGCTCTCTCTGCTCCGGACGCGGCGGTGACCGCTCTCTCTGCTCCGGACGCGGCGGTGACCGCTCTCTCTGCTCCGGACGCGGCGGTGACCGCTCTCTCTGCTCCGGACGCGGCGGTGATCGCTCTCTCTGCTCCTGACGCGGCGGTGACCGCTCTCTCTGCTCCTGACGCGGCGTTGACCGCTCTCTCTGCTCCGGACGCGGCGGTGACCGCTCTCTCTGCTCCGGACGCGGCGGTGACCGCTCTCTCTGCTCCGGACGCGGCGGTGGCCGCTCTCTCTGCTCCGGACGCGGCGGTGATCGCTCTCTCTGCTCCGGACGCGGCGGTGACCGCTCTCTCTGCTCCGGACGCGGCGGTGACCGCTCTCTCTGCTCCGGACGCGGCGGTGACCGCTCTCTCTGCTCCGGACGCGGCGGTGGCCGCTCTCTCTGCTCCGGACGCGGCGGTGGCCGCTCTCTCTGCTCCGGACGCGGCGGTGACCGCTCTCTCTGCTCCGGACGCGACGTTGACCGCTCTCTCTGCTCCGGACGCGACGTTGACCGCTCTCTCTGCTCCGGATGCGGCGGTGACCGCTCTCTCTGCTCCGGACGCGGCGGTGGCCGCTCTCTCTGCTCCGGACGCGGCGGTGACCGCTCTCTCTGCTCCGGACGCGACGTTGACCGCTCTATCTGCTCCGGACGCGGCGGTGGCCGCTCTCTCTGTTCCGGACGCGGCGGTGACCGCTCTCTCTGCTCCGGACGCGGCGGTGAACGCTATCTCCGTGCCTGACGCGCCGGAGACCGCAATCTCTGTTCCTGACACTGCGGCGACCGTGCTTTCTGTTCCTGACGCGGCGGTGACTGCGCTGCACGGGCCTGGCCCGCCGTCCCTCCCCCTGATTTGCCTTCCCCCGTTCCTCCACCCTCCAGACTTGTGGAACGTCTGGGAGCCGTTCCGTGGGGAGGGGGTACTGTCATGACTCTGGGCTGCTGCCTTTCCCTTCGCCACACGATGTCGCTGTTTTCCCTTCCCTGCACTCACTTCTCTGATTGTTGCACCTGCCTTGATTGTCACTTGTCTTCCCCAGCTGATAACACTTATGATTTGTCTTTATAATCTCCACACTTCCACTACCCTGGTGAGTCTGCATTGTCTTCATGTATCCTGGTCTCTGTGTGGTTGGTTTCTCGTCGTTCTCGTTTTTGAAGTTTATGTTTCTGACCTTGCCTTGTTTGTGTTTTGTTTTGTTTGTTTGTTTATTTAATAAATATACTTCCCTGCATTTGGACCCAGACCTCATCATCTTTCAAACGTGACAATGAGCTCCGAGATGTCCGACTGAGAATTATACATGACTGCACGTCTTTTAAAGGCATTTAAATAAAAACACTCCAGCGATTCAACACAATAAATATAGAAGAATATTTTAAAGACCTGCATTGGGTGCAAATGACGTTTTTCATAGGCTTAACTAACTTACATGAGATGCACGGCTGCATTTATGTGTCTGTTAACAAAGACATCATTTGCACGTCTTTTAAAGGTATTTTAATACAAACACTCCAGCGATCCAACACAATAATAGTTCAGTCATATAATAAAAAGTTTAAATGCTTGCTTATTTCTGCTTTTCGCCTCAACCGCACAGCAACGCGTCGTGGCTTTGAAGCAGGCGCTGCACGAATCTTAAGATATGGCAAGCCATTTTAACCTAAAATACACATATTAATGAACTATGGCAAGCTGTTTTAACCTAAAATATACTAAGCATTACTTATCGTAATAGCATTTTTACTAGCAACAATTCAATCAGAGAGCTCTAAGTGTTCTGGGCTGGCCCTTTTGCCCGAAGGCTGCCCAATTTGGCTCTCCAAGCCAACATTTAAAGTTTGTCATCGAACTTTAGCTTCTAGTTATTATGTTGGCTTGGAGAGCCAACATACTGTTATGCTATTTAAACTTATTATTATTATAGTTATTATTCTTATGACCTAAGAAAATTTCTGACAGCTACTCCTCCGAGGCCTTTGAAGCCACAAGGCCCAAACTTGGCAGAGACCTGGGCCCTTGTCCCGAAAGATATGCTATATCTATTTGGACTGATCAGATGTACAGTTGATTTATTATTAATTTTTGAATATGACAAATTTCCCAATGAATTACATGGGCTGAGAAAAAATGCGCCCTCTAACAGTAATACCTCTCGACTGAAGAGGCGGGATTCAAACCTCTTACTTACAGTCACTCTGAAAACGGTGGAAATAGAAATAAATACCGCCTTAAAAATGTAAATATTACAGCGATTTAACTCTAAATACCCATTAGAACATATCAACAGCTAAATTCAGTGGTTTGTGAGTATTTCTTGTAAAAGAAAAGCTCGCACCCGTCAGCGCTTATACAAGCCGTCGGCATGTACTCTCTCTGTATGTGCTCATAAACAACATAATTTGCACGAATTAGAACGCCTTTAAAATTAATATATTTCAGCGATTTATTTGTAAATACCCATTAGAACACATCAACAAATCAGCCTTTTGTGATCTGTTTTATTTCAAAGTTAAAGCACTGTCTTCAGCAAATGTGTTATACAGGCGAGCTTTCACGGATCGGAGCTAACTTACCCGACTGAGAATTATACATGACTGCACGTCTTTTAAAAGCATTTAAATAAAAACACTCCAGCGATCCAACACAATCAATATACAAGAATATTTTAAAGAACTACATTAGCTGCAAATAAGCTGTTCAGTTTCACTAACGAACATGTTACCGAGCTGTGACATACTTTCACTTTGAATTTGGTGGAAAATGCATATAAATAATGCCTTTAAAATTACAATATTCCAGACATTTAATTGTAAATACCCATTAGAACACATCAAGACCTGAATTCAGCTGTTTGAGCGAATTTATTGAAACCCCTAAGCATTTCCTTCACCGCGTACAGATTGCTTTCAACGAGTATACATGGAGACGAACGACATAATTTGCACGAATTAGAACGCCTTTAAAATTACAATATTGCAGCGATTTAATTCAGTCCACCCATTAGAAAATATCAACAGCTAAATGCAGTTGTTTGTGAGCATTTTGTTTTCATACAGAGAGCGCTGCATTCAGCAGTGTGTTAGACATGAGCTCCGAGATGTCTGTCTGAGAATTATACATGACTGCACGTCTTTTAAAGGCATTTAAATAAAAACACTCCAGCGATTCAACACAATAAATATAGAAGAATATTTTAAAGACCTGCATTGGGTGCAAATGACGTTTTTCATAGGCTTAACTAACTAACATGAGATGCACTGCTGCATTTATGTGTCTGTTAACAAAGACATCATTTGCACGTCTTTTAAAGGTATTTTAATACAAACACTCCAGCGATTCAACACAATAATAGTTCAGTCATATAATAAAAAGTTTAAATGCTTGCTTATTTCTGCTTTTCGGCTCAACCGCATGGCAACGCGACGCGCTTTGAAGCAGGCGCTCATCACTTATTCCAGTATGGCAAGCCATTTTAACCTAAAATACACATATTAATCCACTATGGTGTTCTGGGCTGGCCCTTTTGCCCGAAGGCTGCCCAATTTGGCTCTCCAAGCCAACATTTAAAGTTTGTCATCAAACTTTAGCTTCTAGTTATTATTCTTATGACCTAAAGAAATTTCTGACAGCTACTCCTCCGAGGCCTTTGAAGCCACAAGGCCCAAACTTGGCAGAGACCTGGGCCCTTGTCCCGAAAGATATGCTATATCTATTTGGACTGATCAGATGTACAGCTGATTTATTATTAATTTTTGAATATGACAAATTTCCCAATGAATTACATGGGCTGAGAAAAAATGCGCCCTCTAACAGTAATTCCTCTCGACTGAAGAGGCGGGATTCAAACCTCTTACTTACAGTCACTCTGAAAACGGTGGAAATAGAAATAAATATTGCTTAAAAATGTAAATATTACAGCGATTTAACTCTAAATACCCATTAGAACATATCAACAGCTAAATTCAGTGGTTTGTGAGTATTTCTTGTAAAAGAAAAGCTCGCACCCGTCAGCGCTTATACAAGCCGTCGGCATGTACTCTCTCTGTATGTGCTCATAAACAACATAATTTGCACGAATTAGAACGCCTTTAAAATTAATATATTTCAGCGATTTATTTGTAAATACCCATTAGAACACATCAACAAATCAGCCTTTTGTGATCTGTTTTATTTCAAAGTTAAAGCACTGTCTTCAGCAAATGTGTTATACAGACGAGCTTTCACGGGTCGGAGCTAACTTACTCGACTGAGAATTATGACTGCACGTCTTTTAAAAGCATTTAAATAAAAACACTCTAGCGATCCAACACAATAAATATAGAAGAATATTTTAAAGAACAACATTAGCTGCAAATGAGCTTTTCAGTTTCACTAACGACCATGTTACCGAGATGTGACCTATACTTTCACTTTGACTTCGGTGGAAAATGCATATAAATAACGCCTTTAAAATTACAATATTCCAGCCATTTAATTTTAAATACCCATTAGAACACATCAAGACCTGAATTCAGCTGTTTGAGCGAATTTATTCAAAACCCTAAGCATTTCCTTCACCGCGTACAGATTGCTTTCAACGAGTATACATGGAGACGAACGACATAATTTGCACGAATTAGAACGCCTTTAAAATTAATATATTGCAGCGATTTAATTCAGTCCACCCATTAGAAAATATCAACAGCTAAATGCAGTTGTTTGTGAGCATTTTGTATTCATACAGAGAGTGATGTGTTTAGCAGTGTGTTAGACAGCTCCGAGATGTCCGACTGACAATTATACATGACTGCACGTCTTTTAAAGGCATTTAAATACAAACACTCCAGCGATTGCACACAATAAATATAGAAGAATATTTTAAAGACCTACATTGAGTGCAAATGACTTTTTTCATAGGCTTAACTAACTAACTAACATGAGATGCACGGCTGCATTTATGTGTCTGTTAACAAAGACATCATTTTCACTTCTTTTAAAGGTATTTTAATACAAACACTCCAGCGATTCAACACAATAATAGTACAGTGATATAATAAAAAGGTTAAATGCTTGAATATTTCTGCTTTTCGGCTCAACCGCACGGCAACGCGACGCGGCTTTGAAGCAGGCGCTCTTCGCATATTCCAGTATGGCAAGCCGTTTTAACCTAAAATCCACACACGATCCTCTATGGCAAGATGTTTTAGCCTAAAATAAACTAAGCATTTCTTGTCATACTGCCATTTTTACTATCAACAATTAAATTAGAGAGCTCTAAGGTGTTCTGGGCTGGCCCTTTTGCCCCAATGCTGTCCGGTTTGCTTCTCCAAGCCAACATTTAAAGTTTGTCATCGAACTTTAGCTTCTAGTTATTAAGTTGGCTTGAGAAAGCCAACTTACTGATATTCTATTTAAACTTATTCTTATTAAGTTGGCTTGAGAAAGCCAACTTACTGATATTCTATTTAAACTTATTCTTATTTTTATTATTCTTCTTCTTCCTATATAAAATTTCTGACTGCTACTCCTCCTAGAGCTTTAACTCTACAAACTCCAAACTCAGCCCAGATCTTCAGACTGGTCAGACTCGATATGCTATATCTTTTCTAACTGATCGGACTTACGGTTTTCCTAAAAATCCCGATTAAACCTGGGAAAAAAATCTCATTGACTTACATTGATGGAATGTTCAACTCCAACTGTCAAAATTCAAATTTAAACTGCCAGAATCCTTTGAGACTCAATCAAGCTTCCCTTCTATGAACTATATTTCTAATCCATTCAAACTCATTCAAACTCATCTATCTTTCTAAGTCATGCTAACAATATGCTAATCATGCTAAAATCATGTTAGTGACTTGCTAGTCATCCTAAAATCATGCTAGTAACTTGCTAGTCATGCTAGAATCATGCTAGTGACTTGCTAGTCTTGCTAAAATCATGCTAGTGACTTGCTAGTCATGCTAAAATCATGTTAGTGACATGCTAGCGACTTGCTAGTCATGTTAAAATCATGCTAGTGACTTGCTAGTCATGTTAAAATCATGCTAGTGACATGCTAGTCATGCTAAAATCATGCTAGTAACTTGCTAGTCATGCTAGAATCATGCTAGTGACTTGCTAGTCATGCTAAGATCATGCTTGTAACTTGCTAGTCATTCTAAAATCATGCTAACGACTTGCTAGTCATGCTAAAATCATGCTAGCGACTTGCTAGTCATGCTAAAATCTTGCTAGCGACTTGCTAGTCATGCTAAAATCATGCTAGCGACTTGCTAATAATGTTAAAATCATGCTAGCGACTTGCTAGTCATGTTAAATTCATGCTAGCAACTAGCTAATCATGCCAGCAACATGCTAGAAACATGCTAGTAACCACCCTGGGTACCCTAGCAACCGCATAGCAACACCTTAGCAACCACCCTAGGTACCTTAGCAACCGCATAGCAACACCTTAGAAACCACCCCGGGTACCCTAGCAACCGCATAGCAACACCTTAGCAACCACCCTAGGTACCTTAGCAACCGCATAGCAACACCTTAGAAACCACCCCGGGTACCCTAGCAACCGCATAGCAACACCTTAGCAACCACCATGGGTACCTTAGCAACCACATAGCAACACCCTAGCAACCACCCCAGGTACCTTAGCAACCGCATAGCAACACCTTAGCAACCACCCTAGGTACCTTAGCAACCACATAGCAACACCTTAGCAACCACCCTAGGTACCTTAGCAACCACATAGCAACACCTTAGCAACCACCCTAGGTACCTTAGCAACCACATAGCAACACCTTAGCAACCACCCCGGGTACCATAGCAACTACATAGCAACACCTTAGCAACCACTCCGGGTACCCTAGCAACCGCATAGCAACACCTTAGCAACCACCCCAGGTACCCTAGCAACAGCATAGCAACACCTTAGCAACCACCCTAGGTACCTTAGCAACCACCCCAGTTACCATGGAAACTGCATAGCAACACCTTAGCAACCACCATGGGTACCCTAGCAACCGCATAGCAACACCTCAGCAACCACCATGGGTACCCTAGCAACCGCATAGCAACACCCTAGCAACAACCCCGGGTACATTAGCAACCGCATAGCAACACCCTAGCAACCACCCTGGGTACCTTAGCAACTGGTTAGTCATTCTAGCAAACATGGTAGTCATGCTAGATACATGTTAGAAGCATACTATCGACTTGCTTTTAAACTTTCAAAACTTTATACTTTTAAACTTTTTAAACTTCTTTAAACTTTTTAAACTTTTAAAACTTCTTTAAACTTTTTAAACTTTAAACTTCTTTAAACTTCTTTAAACTTTTTAAACTACTTTAAACCTTTTTTTTACTTCTTTAAACTTTATTAAACTTTTCAAACTTTTTTTAATCTATCTATCTATCTATCTATCTATCTATCTATCTATCTATCTATCTATCTATCTATCTATCTATCTATCTATCTATCTATCTATCTGTTCAATCTTCAAGCTTTAAAACTGCTGAAAACTTCAAACTATTTCAGACTGAAAGTCAAACTTTTAAAACTTTTACAAACTTTAAAAACTATTTTAAACTATCTGGTCAGACTTTCTCAAGCCAACTTCAAAGTTTGTCTTGACGAACTTTTTTATCTAGTTTTTATTATTCTTCTTCTTCCTATATAAAATTTCTGACTGCTACTCCTCCTAGAGCTTTAACTCTACAAACTCCAAACTCAGCCCAGATCTTCAGACTGGTCAGACTCGATATGCTATATCTTTTCTAACTGATCGGACTTACGGTTTTCCTAAAAATCCCGATTAAACCTGGGAAAAAAATCTCATTGACTTACATTGATGGAATGTTCAACTCCAACTGTCAAAATTCAAATTTAAACTGCCAGAATCCTTTGAGACTCAATCAAGCTTCCCTTCTATGAACTATATTTCTAATCCATTCAAACTCATTCAAACTCATCTATCTTTCTAAGTCATGCTAACAATATGCTAATCATGCTAAAATCATGTTAGTGACTTGCTAGTCATCCTAAAATCATGCTAGTAACTTGCTAGTCATGCTAGAATCATGCTAGTGACTTGCTAGTCTTGCTAAAATCATGCTAGTGACTTGCTAGTCATGCTAAAATCATGTTAGTGACATGCTAGCGACTTGCTAGTCATGTTAAAATCATGCTAGTGACTTGCTAGTCATGTTAAAATCATGCTAGTGACATGCTAGTCATGCTAAAATCATGCTAGTAACTTGCTAGTCATGCTAGAATCATGCTAGTGACTTGCTAGTCATGCTAAGATCATGCTTGTAACTTGCTAGTCATTCTAAAATCATGCTAACGACTTGCTAGTCATGCTAAAATCATGCTAGCGACTTGCTAGTCATGCTAAAATCTTGCTAGCGACTTGCTAGTCATGCTAAAATCATGCTAGCGACTTGCTAATAATGTTAAAATCATGCTAGCGACTTGCTAGTCATGTTAAATTCATGCTAGCAACTAGCTAATCATGCCAGCAACATGCTAGAAACATGCTAGTAACCACCCTGGGTACCCTAGCAACCGCATAGCAACACCTTAGCAACCACCCTAGGTACCTTAGCAACCGCATAGCAACACCTTAGAAACCACCCCGGGTACCCTAGCAACCGCATAGCAACACCTTAGCAACCACCCTAGGTACCTTAGCAACCGCATAGCAACACCTTAGAAACCACCCCGGGTACCCTAGCAACCGCATAGCAACACCTTAGCAACCACCATGGGTACCTTAGCAACCACATAGCAACACCCTAGCAACCACCCCAGGTACCTTAGCAACCGCATAGCAACACCTTAGCAACCACCCTAGGTACCTTAGCAACCACATAGCAACACCTTAGCAACCACCCTAGGTACCTTAGCAACCACATAGCAACACCTTAGCAACCACCCTAGGTACCTTAGCAACCACATAGCAACACCTTAGCAACCACCCCGGGTACCATAGCAACTACATAGCAACACCTTAGCAACCACTCCGGGTACCCTAGCAACCGCATAGCAACACCTTAGCAACCACCCCAGGTACCCTAGCAACAGCATAGCAACACCTTAGCAACCACCCTAGGTACCTTAGCAACCACCCCAGTTACCATGGAAACTGCATAGCAACACCTTAGCAACCACCATGGGTACCCTAGCAACCGCATAGCAACACCTCAGCAACCACCATGGGTACCCTAGCAACCGCATAGCAACACCCTAGCAACAACCCCGGGTACATTAGCAACCGCATAGCAACACCCTAGCAACCACCCTGGGTACCTTAGCAACTGGTTAGTCATTCTAGCAAACATGGTAGTCATGCTAGATACATGTTAGAAGCATACTATCGACTTGCTTTTAAACTTTCAAAACTTTATACTTTTAAACTTTTTAAACTTCTTTAAACTTTTTAAACTTTTAAAACTTCTTTAAACTTTTTAAACTTTAAACTTCTTTAAACTTCTTTAAACTTTTTAAACTACTTTAAACCTTTTTTTTACTTCTTTAAACTTTATTAAACTTTTCAAACTTTTTTTAATCTATCTATCTATCTATCTATCTATCTATCTATCTATCTATCTATCTATCTATCTATCTATCTATCTATCTATCTATCTATCTATCTATCTATCTATCTATCTATCTATCTATCTGTTCAATCTTCAAGCTTTAAAACTGCTGAAAACTTCAAACTATTTCAGACTGAAAGTCAAACTTTTAAAACTTTTACAAACTTTAAAAACTATTTTAAACTATCTGGTCAGACTTTCTCAAGCCAACTTCAAAGTTTGTCTTGACGAACTTTTTTATCTAGTTCTTCTTCTTCTTCTTTTTCTGAGCGGAAAATTTTTGGACTCCTACTCCTCCTAGACCGTTCAAGCTACATACTCCAAACTCGGGTCAGATCTTCATACTGTTCAGACTTAGTGTGCTATATCTTTTCAGACTGTTTTGAGTTATGGTTTTCTTAAAAATTAATATTAAAAATCATAAAAAGGTCCCATAGACTTTCATTGAACAAAAGTCCATGTCTGTTTGAACTATGTTTAATGTAAACTGCTAGAAGCCATTGATACTCAATTAAGCTTTAAACTATCTATCTATCTATCTATCTATCTATCTATCTATCTATCTATCTATCTATCTATCTATCTATCTATCTATCTATCTATCTATCTTCAAACCTTATCTATCTATCTATCTATCTATCTATCTATCTATCTATCTATCTATCTATCTATCTATCTATCTATCTATCTATCTATCTATCTTCAAACCTTATCTATCTATCTATCTATCTATCTATCTATCTATCTATCTATCTATCTATCTATCTATCTATCTATCTATCTTCAAACCTTATCTATCTATCTATCTATCTATCTATCTATCTATCTATCTATCTATCTATCTATCTATCTATCTATCTATCTATCTTCAAACCTTATCTATCTATCTATCTATCTATCTATCTATCTATCTATCTATCTATCTATCTATCTATCTATCTATCTATCTATCTATCTATCTTCAAACCTTATCTATCTATCTATCTATCTATCTATCTATCTATCTATCTATCTATCTATCTATCTGCTAAAATCATGCTAGCGACTTGCTAGTCGTGCTAAAATCATGCTAGCGACTTGCTAGTCGTGCTAAAATCATGCTAGCGACTTGCTAGTCTTGCTAAAATCATGCTAGCGACTTGCTAGTCGTGCTAAAATCATGCTAGCGACTTGCTATTTTTGATAAAATCATGCTAGCGGCTTGCTAGTCGTGCTAAAATCATGCTAGCGACTTGCTAGTCTTGCTAAAATCATGCTAGCGACTTGCTAGTCTTGCTAAAATCATGCTAGCGACTTGCTAGTCGTGCTAAAATCATGCTAGCGACTTGCTATTTTTGATAAAATCATGTTAGCGGCTTGCTAGTCATGCTAAAATCATGCTAGCGACTTGCTAGTCATGCTAAAATCATGCTAGCGACTTGCTAGTCATGCTAAAATAATGCTAAAATCATGCTAGCGACTTGCTAGTCATGCTAAAAAAATGATAAAATCATGCTAGCGACTTGCTAGTCATGTTAAAATCATGCTAGCGACTTGCTAGTCATGCTAAAATCAGGCTAGCGACTTGCTAGTCATGTTTAAAATCATGCTAGTGACTTGCTAGTCTTGCTAAAATCATGCTAGCGACTTGCTAGTCATGCTAAAATCATGCTAGCGACTTGCTAGTCATGCTAGAATCATGCTAGCGACTTTGCTAGTCATGCTAAAATAATGCTAGCGACTTGCTAGTCGTGCTAAAATCATGCTAGCGACTTGCTAGTCATGCTAAAATCATGCTAGCGACTTGCTAGTCATGCTAAAATCATGCTAACGACTTGCTAGTCATGCTAAAATCAGTTTAGCGACTTGCTAGTCATGTTTAAAATCATGCTAGTGACTTGCTAGTCTTGCTAAAATCATGCTAGCGACTTGCTAGTCATGCTAAAATCATGCTAGCGACTTGCTAGTCATGCTAGAATCATGCTAGCGACTTTGCTAGTCATGCTAAAATAATGCTAGCGACTTGCTAGTCGTGCTAAAATCATGCTAGCGACTTGCTAGTCATGCTAAAATCATGCTAGCGACTTGCTAGTCATGCTAAAATCATGCTAACGACTTGCTAGTCATGCTAAAATCAGTTTAGCGACTTGCTAGTCATGTTTAAAATCATGCTAGTGACTTGCTAGTCTTGCTAAAATCATGCTAGCGACTTGCTAGTCATGCTAGAATCATGCTAGCGACTTGCTAGTCATGCTAAAATAATGCTAGCGACTTGCTAGTCATGCTAAAATCATGCTAGCGACTTGCTAGTCGTGCTAAAATCATGCTAGAGACTTGCTAGTCGTGCTAAAATCATGCTAGCGACTTGCTAGTCATGTTAAAATAATGCTAAAATCATGCTAGCGACTTGTTAGTCATGCTAAAATAATGATAAAATCATGCTAGCGACTTGATAGTCATGCTAAAATCATGCTAGCGACTTGCTAGTCGTGGTAAAATCAGGCTAGCGACTTGCTAGTCATGTTTAAAATCATGCTAGCGACTTGCTAGTCTTGCTAAAATCATGCTAGTCATGCTAAAATCATGCTAGCGACTTGCTAGTCATGCTAGAATCATGCTAGCGACTTTGCTAGTCATGCTAAAATAATGCTAAAATCATGCTAGCGACTTGCTAGTCATGCTAAAATCATGCTAGCGACTTGCTAGTCGTGCTAAAATCATGCTAGCGACTTGCTAGTCATGCTAAAATCAGGCTAGCGACTTGCTAGTCATGTTTAAAATCATGCTAGCGACTTGCTAGTCTTGCTAAAATCATGCTAGCGACTTGCTAGTCATGCTAGAATCATGCTAGCGACTTTGCTAGTCATGCTAAAATAATGCTAAAATCATGCTAGCGACTTGATAGTCGTGCTAAAATCATGCTAGCGACTTGCTAGTCATTCTAAAATCATGCTAGCGACTTGCTAGTCATGCTAAAATAATGCTAGCGACTTGTTAGTCATGGTAAAATCATGCTAGCGACTTGCTAGTCATGCTAAAAATCATGTTAGCGACTTGCTAGTCTTGCTTAAATAATGCTAGCGACTTGCTAGTCTTGCTAAAATCATGCTAGCGACTTGCTAGTCATGCTAGAATCATGCTAGCGACTTGCTAGTCATGCTAAAAATCATGTTAACGACTTGCTAATCTTGCTTAAATAATGCTAGCAACCGCATAGCAACACCTTAGCAACCACCGTGGGTACCTTAGCAACCGCAAAGCAACACCTTAGCATCTATTCACATTCAAACTATTTATATATTCTAACTATTTATATCTATAAATCAATCTATTTTCAAACTATTTATATCTATCTAGCCTATCTATCTTCAAACTTTATTAATCAAACTAAAACTATTTCAAACTGAAAACCTTTAAACTTTATTTAAACTAAAAGCTTTTAAAACTACTTAAAACTTACTGGCTAGGCTTTCTCAAGCCAACTTAAAGTTTGCTAACAAACTTTTTATCTAGTTATGTTGGCTTGGAGAAGCCAACATATTGTTATGCTATTTAAACTTATTATTATTATTATTATTATTATGTTGGCTTGGAGAAGCCAACATATTGTTATGCTATTTAAACTTATTATGTTGGCTTGGAGAGCCAACATACTGTTATGCTATTTAAACTTATTATTATGTTGGCTTGGAGAGCCAACATACTGTTATGCTATTTAAACTTATTATTATTATTATTATGTTGGCTTGGAGAGCCAACATACTGTTATGCTATTTAAACTTATTATTATTATTATGTTGGCTTGGAGAGCCAACATACTGTTATGCTATTTAAACTTATTATGTTGGCTTGGAGAGCCAACATACTGTTATGCTATTTAAACTTATTATGTTGGCTTGGAGAGCCAACATACTGTTATGCTATTTAAACTTATTATTATTATTATGTTGGCTTGGAGAAGCCAACATATTGTTATGCTATTTAAACTTATTATTATTATTATTATTCTTATGACCTAAAGAAATTTCTGACAGCTACTCCTCCGAGGCCTTTGAAGCCACAAGGCCCAAACTTGGCAGAGACCTGGGCCCTTGTCCCGAAAGAGTTGCTATATCTATTTGGACTGATCAGATGTACAGTTGATTTATTATTAATTTTTGAAAATGACACATTTCCCAATGAAATACATGGGCTGAGAAAAAATGCGCCCTCTAACAGTAATACCTCTCGACTGAAGAGGCGGGATTCAAACCTCTTACTTACAGTCACTCTGAAATCGGTGGAAATACAAATAAATATCGCCTTAAAAATGTAAATATTACAGCGATTTAACTCTAAAAACCCATTAGAACATATCAACAGCTAAATTCAGTGGTTTGTGAGTAACGTTAGTTCTTGTAAAAGAAAAGCTCGCACCCTTCAGCGAGTATGCATGCCGTCAGCACGAACTCTCTCTGTATGTGCTCATAAACAACATAACTTGCACGAATTAGAACGCCTTTAAAATTAATATATTTCAGCGATTTATTTGTAAATACCCATTAGAACACATCAACAAATCAGCCTTTTGTGATCTGTTTTATTTCAAAGTTAAAGCACTGTCTTCAGCAAATGTGTTATACAGACGAGCTTTCAGGCTCGGAGCTAACTTACCCGACTGAGAATTATGACTGCACGTCTTTTAAAAGCATTTAAATAAAAACACTCCAGCGATCCAACACAATAAATATACAAGAATATTTTAAAGAACTACATTAGCTGCAAATGAGCTTTTCAGTTTCAGTAACGACCATGTTACCGAGATGTGACTTACTTTCACTTTGAACTCGGTGAAAAATGCATATAAATAATGCCTTTAAAATTACAATATTCCAGCCATTTAATTGTAAATACCCATTAGAACACATCAAGACCTGAATTCAGCTGTTTGAGCGAATTTATTGAAAACCCTAAGCATTTCCTTCACCGCGTACAGATTGCTTTCAACAAGTATACATGGAGACGAACGACATAATTTGCACGAATTAGAACGCCTTTAAAATTACAATATTGCAGCGATTTAATTTAGTCCACCCATTAGAAAATATCAACAGCTAAATGCAGTTGTTTGTGAGCATTTTGTTTTCATACAGAGAGCGCTGCGTTCAGCAGTGTGTTAGACATGAGCTCCGAGATGTCCGACTGAGAATTATACATGACTGCACGTCTTTTAAAGGCATTTAAATAAAAACACTCCAGCGATTCAACACAATAAATATAGAAGAATATTTTAAAGACCTGCATTGGGTGCAAATTACTTTTTTCATAGGCTTAACTAACTAACATGAGATGCACTGCTCAGTCTTCATCTTCATCATCAAAGACATCATTTGCACGTCTTTTAAAGGTATTTAAATACAAACACTCCAGCGATTAAACACAATAATTGTAGAGTAATATATTACACAGCTTAAATGCTTGCTTATTTCTGCTTTTAGGCTCAACCGCACAGCAACGCTTTCAAGCACGCGCTGCACACTTGTTGTATGGCAAGCCGTTTTAACCTAAAATACACATAAATCCACTATGGCAAGCTGTTTTAACCTAAAATATACTAAGCATTACTTATCGTAATAGCATTTTTACTAGCAACAATTCAATCAGAGAGCTCTAAGTGTTCTGGGCTGGACCTTTTGCCCGAAGGCTGCCCGGTTTGCTTCTCCAAGCCAACATTTAAAGTTTGTCATCGAACTTTAGCTTCTAGTTATTATATGTTATTATTCTTATGACCTAAGAAAATTTCTGACAGCTACTCCTCCGAGGCCTTTGAAGCCACAAGGCCCAAACTTGGCAGAGACCTGGGCCCTTGTCCCGAAAGAGTTGCTATATCTATTTGGACTGATCAGATGTACAGTTGATTTATTATTAATTTTTGAATATGACAAACTTCCCAATGAATTACATGGGCTGAGAAAAAATGCGCCCTCTAACAGTAATACCTCTCGACTGAAGAGGCGGGACTCAAACCTCTTACTTACAGTCACTCTGAAATCCGTGGAAATACAAATAAATATCGCCTTAAAAATGTCATTATTACAGCGATTTAACTCTAAATACCCATTAGAACACATCAACAAATCAGCCTTTTGTGATCTGTTTTATTTCAAAGTTAAAGCACTGTCTTCAGCAAATTTATACAGACGAGCTTTCATGGATCGGAGCTAACTTACCCGACTGAGAATTAAACATGACTGCACGTCTTTTAAAAGCATTTAAATAAAAACACTCCAGCGATCCAACACAATAAATATAAAAGAATATTTTAAAGAACTACATTAGCTGCAAATGAGCTGTTCAATAGGTTTCACTAACGAACATGTTACCGAGCTGTGACTTACTTTCACTTTGATTTCGGTGGAAAATGCATATAAATAACGCCTTTAAAATTACAATACTCCAGCCATTTAATTGTAAATACCCATTAGAACACATCAAGACCTGAATTCAGCTGTTTGAGCGAATTTATTGAAACCCCTAAGCATTTCCTTCACCGCGTACAGATTGCTTTCAAAGAGTTTACATGGAGACGAACGACATAATTTGCACGAATTAGAACGCCTTTAAAATTACAATATTGCAGCGATTTAATTCATTCCACCCATTAGAAAATATCAACAGCTAAATGCAGTTGTTTGTGAGCATTTTGTTTTCATACAGAGATCGCTGCGTACAGCAGTGTGTTAGACATGAGCTCCGAGATGTCCGACTGAGAATTATACATGACTGCACGTCTTTTAAAGGCATTTAAATAAAAACACTCCAGCGATTCAACACAATAAATATAGAAGAATATTTTAAAGACCTACATTGGGTGCAAATGACTTTTTTCATAGGCTTAACTAACTAACATGAGATGCACGGCTGCATTTATGTGTCTGTTAACAAAGACATCATTTGCACGTCTTTTAAAGGTATTTTAATACAAACACTCCAGCGATTCAACACAATAATAGTACAGTCATATAATAAAAAGGTTAAATGCTTGCTTATTGCAACCGCACGGCAACGCGACGCGGCTTTGAAGCAGGCGCTCATCACATATTCCAGTATGGCAAGCCGTTTTAACCTAAAATACACATTAATCCACTATGGCAAGCTGTTTTAGCCTAAAATATACTAAGCATTACTTATAGCATTTTTACTAGCAACAATTCAATTACAGAGCTCTAAGTGTTCTGGGCTGGCCCTTTTGCCCGAAGGCTGCCCAATTTGGCTCTCCAAGCCAACATTTAAAGTTTGTCATCGAACTTTAGCTTCTAGTTATGTTGGCTTGGAGAAGCCAACATATTGTTATGCTATTTAAACTTATTATTATTATTATTATATTTTATTATTCTTATGAGCTAAAGAAATTTCTGACACCTACTCCTCCGAGGCCTTTGAAGCCACAAGGCCCAAACTTGGCAGAGACCTGGGCCCTGGTCCCGAAAGAGTTGCTATATCTATTTGGACTGATCAGATGTACAGTTGATTTATTATTAATTTTTGAATATGACAAATTTCCCAACGAATTACATGGGCTGAGAAAAAATGCGCCCTCTAACAGTAATACCTCTCGACTGAAGAGGCGGGATTCAAACCTCTTACTTACAGTCACTCTGAAAACGGTGGAAATACAAATAAATACCGCCTTAAAATTTTAAATATTACAGCGATTTAACTCTAAATACCCATTAGAACATATCAACAGCTAAATTCAGTGGTTTGTGAGTAGTTCTTGTAAAAGAAAAGCTCGCACCCTTCAGCGCTTACAAGCCGTCAGCATGTACTCTCTCTGTATGTGCTCATAAACAACATAATTTGCACGAAATAGAACGCCTTTAAAATTAATATATTTCAGCGATTTATTTGTAAATACCTATTAGAACACATCAACAAATCTGCCTTTTGTGATCTGTTTTATTTCAAACTTAAAGCACTGTCTTCAGCAAATGTGTTATACAGACGAGCTTTCAAGGCTCGGAACTTACCCGACTGAGAATATATTATACATGATTATACATGAGTGCACGTCTTTGAAAAGCATTTAAACAAAAACACTCTAGCGATCCAACACAATAAATATAGAAGAATATTTTAAAGAACAACATTAGCTGCAAATGAGCTATTCAGTAGGTTTCACTAACGAACATGTTACCGAGCTGTGACCTATACTTTCACTTTGACTTCGGTGGAAAATGCATATAAATAACGCCTTTAAAATTACAATATTCCAGCCATTTAATTGTAAATACCCATTAGAACACATCAAGACCTGAATTCAGCTGTTTGAGCGAATTTATTGAAACCCCTAAGCATTTCTTTCACCGCATACAGGTTGCCTTCAACGAGTATACATGGAGACGAACGACATAATTTGCACGAATTTGACCGCCTTTAAAATTATTGCAGCGATTTAATTCAGTCCACCCATTAGAAAATATCAACAGCTAAATGCAGTTGTTTGTGAGTTTTTTTTTTTTCATACAGAGAGCGATGTGTTCAGCAGTGTGTTAAGACATGAGCTCCGAGATGTCCGTCTGAGAATTATACATGACTGCAGGTCTTTTAAAGGCATGTAAATACAAACACTCCAGCGATTGCACACAATAAATATAGAATAATATTTTAAAGACCTGCATTGGGTGCAAATGACTTTTTTCATAGGCTTAACTAACTAACAGGAGATGCACGGCTGCATTTATGTGTCAGTTAACAAAGACATCATTTGCACGTCTTTTAAAGGTATTTTAATACAAACACTCCAGCGATTCCACACAATAAATATAGAAGAATATTTTAAAGACCTACATTGAGTGCAAATGACTTTTTTCACAGGCTTAACTAACTAACATTGAATGCACTGCTCAGTCTTCGTCTGCATCAAAGACATCATTTGCACGTCTTTTAAATGTATTTAAATACAAACACTCCAGCGATTTAACACAATAATAGTAGAGTAATATATTACACAGCTTAAGTGCTTGCTTATTTCTGCTTTTAGGCTCAACCGCACAGCAACGCGTCATGTCTTTCAAGCACCCACTGCACACTTGTTGTATGGCAAGCCGTTTTAACCTAAAATACACATAAATCCTCTATGGCAAGCTGTTTTAGCCTAAAATATACTAAGTATTACTTTTCGTGATAGCATTTTTACTAGCAATAATTCAATCAGAGAGCTCTAAGTGTTCTGGGCTGTCCCTTTTGCCCGAAGGCTGCCCGGTTTGCTTCTCCAAGCCAACATTTAAAGTTTGTCATCGAACTTTAGCTTCTAGTTATTATATGTTATTATTCTTATGACCTAAGAAAATTTCTGACAGCTACTCCTCCGAGGCCTTTGAAGCCACAAGGCCCAAACTTGGCAGAGACCTGGGCCCTTGTCCCGAAAGAGTTGCTATATCTATTTGGACTGATCAGATGTACAGTTGATTTATTATTAATTTTTGAAAATGACATATTTCCCAATGAATTACATGGGCTGAGAAAAAATGCGCCCTCTAGCAGTAATACCTCTCGACTGAAGAGGCGGGACTCAAACTTCTTACTTACAGTCACTCTGAAATCGGTGGAAATACAAATAAATACCGCCTTAAAAATGTAAATATTACAGCGATTTAACTCTAAAAACCCATTAGAACATATCAACAGCTAAGTTCAGTGGTTTGTGAGTAGTTCTTGTAAAAGAAAAGCTCGCACCCTTCAGCGAGTATACAAGCCGTCAGCACGAACTCTCTCTGTATGTGCTCATAAACAACATAACTTGCACGAATTAGAACGCCTTTAAAATTAATATATTTCAGCGACTTATTTGTAAATACCCATTAGAACACATCAACAAATCAGCCTTTTGTGATCTGTTTTATTTCAAAGTTAAAGCACTGTCTTCAGCAAATGTGTTATACAGACGAGCTTTCACGGCTCGGAGCTAACTTACCCGACTGAGAATTAAACATGACTGCACGTCTTTTAAAAGCATTTAAATAAAAACACTCCAGCGATCCAACACAATCAATATACAAGAATATTTTAAAGAACTACATTAGCTGCAAATGAGCTTTTCAATACGTTTCACTAACGAACATGTTACCGAGCTGTGACTTACTTTCACTTTGAATTTGGTGGAAAATGCATATAAATAATGCCTTTAAAATTACAATATTCCAGCCATTTAATTGTAAATACCCATTAGAACACATCAAGACCTGAATTCAGCTGTTTGAGCGAATTTATTGAAAACCCTAAGCATTTCCTTCACCGCATACAGATTGCTTTCAACGAGTATACATGGAGACGAACGACATAATTTGCACGAATTAGAACGCCTTTAAAATTACAATATTGCAGCGATTTAATTCAGTCCACCCATTAGAAAATATCAACAGCTAAATGCAGTTGTTTGTGAGCATTTTGTTTTCAGAGAGCGCTGCGTTCAGCAGTGTGTTAGACATGAGCTCCGAGATGTCCGTCTGAGAATTATACATGACTGCACGTCTTTTAAAGGCATTTAAATAAAAACACTCCAGCGATTCAACACAATAAATATAGAAGAATATTTTTAAAGACCTGCATTGGGTGCAAATTACGTTTTTCATAGGCTTAACTTTAACATGAGATGCAAGGCTGCATTTATGTGTCTGTTAACAAAGACATCATTTGCACGTCTTTTAAAGGTATTTTAATACAAACACTCCAGCGATTCAACACAATAATAGTTCAGTCATATAATAAAAAGTTTAAATGCTTGCTTATTTCTGCTTTTCGGCTCAACCGCACGGCAACGCGACGCGGCTTTGAAGCAGGCGCTCATCACTTATTCCAGTATGACAAGCCGTTTTAACCTAAAATACACATATTAATCCACTATGGTGTTCTGGGCTGGCCCTTTTGCCCGAAGGCTGCCCAATTTGGCTCTCCAAGCCAACATTTAAAGTTTGTCATCGAACTTTAGCTTCTAGTTATATGTTATTATTCTTATGGTACACGAATTTACAAACGCTACTCCTCCTAGGGCTTGAATGCCACAAGCCCCAAACTTGGCAGATACCTGGGTCCTGCTCTGAAGTTAGTTGCTATATCTTTTTAGACTGATCAGACTTACAGTTGATTTATTATTAATTTTTGAATATGACACATTTCCCAATGAATTACATGGGCTGAGAAAAAATGCGCCCTCTAACAGTAATACCTCTCGACTGAAGAGGCGGGACTCAAACCTCTCACTTACAGTCACTCTGAAATCGGTGGAAATACAAATAAATATCGCCTTAAAAATTTAATTATTACAGCGATTTAACTCTAAATACCCATTAGAACATATCAACAGTTAAATTCAGTGGTTTTATAGTTCTTGTAAAAGAAAAGCTTGCACCCTTCAGCGCTTATACAAGCCGTCAGCACTAGGCTACTCTCTCTGTGCATGTGCTCACAAACAACATAAATTGCACGAATTAGAACGCCTTTAAAATAAATATATTTCAGCGATTTGTTTGTAAATACTCATTAGAACACATCAACAAATCAGCCTTTTGTGATCTGTTTTATTTCAAAGTTAAAGCACTGTCTTCAGCAAATGTGTTACACAGACGAGCTTTCACGGCTCGGAGCTAACTTACCCGACTGAGAATAATACATGACTGAACGTCTTTTAAAAGCATTTAAATAAAAACACTCCAGCGATCCAACACAATAAATATACAAGAATATTTTAAAGAACTACATTAGCTGCAAATGAGCTATTCAATAGGTTTCACTAACGACCATGTTAACCGAGCTGTGACCTATACTTTCACTTTGACTTCGGTGGAAAATGCATATAAATAACGCCTTTAAAATTACAATATTCCAGCCATTTAATTGTAAATACCCATTAGAACACATCAAGACCTGAATTCAGCTGTTTGAGTGAATTTATTGAAACCCCTAAGCATTTCCTTCACCGCGTACAGATTGCTTTCAACGAGTATACATGGAGACGAACGACATAATTTGCACGAATTAGAACGCCTTTAAAATTACAATATTGCAGCGATTTAATTCAGTCCACCCATTAGAAAATATCAACAGCTAAATGCAGTTGTTTGTGAGCATTTTGTTTTCATACAGAGAGCGCTGCGTTCAGCTGTGTGTTAGACATGAGCTCCGAGATGTCCGACTGACAATTATACATGACTGCACGTCTTTTAAAGGCATTTAAATACAAACACTCCAGCGATTGCACACAATAAATATAGAAGAATATTTTAAAGACCTACATTGGGTGCAAATGACTTTTTTCATAGGCTTAACTAACTAACATTGGATGCACTGCTCAGTCTTCGTCTGCATCATCAAACACATCATTTGCACGTCTTTTAAAGGTATTTAAATACAAACACTCCAGCGATTAAACACAATAATAGTAGAGTAATATAATACACAGCTTAAATGCTTGCTTATTTCTGCTTTTAGGCTCAACCGCACAGCAACGCGTCGTGGGTTTCAAGCACGCGCTGCAAACTTGTTGTATGGCAAGCCGTTTTAACGTAAAATCCACACACGATCCTCTATGTTTTAGCCTAAAATATACTAAGCATTTCTTGTCGTACTGCCATTTTTACTAGCAACAATTCAATCAGAGAGCTCTAAGTGTTCTGGGCTGGCCCTTTTGCCCCAAGGCTGCCCAATTTGGCTCTCCAAGCCAACATTTAAAGTTTGTCATCGAACTTTAGCTTCTAGTTATTATTATTAGGGCCCGAGCACTACAGTGCGAGGACCCTATTGGAATTGCTCCGTTTATTATTATTAGGGCCCGAGCCCAAAAGGGCGAAGGCCCTATTGTTCTTCTAAGGATTCTTATTTGTTTTTTTTTTTTTTTTTTTTTTTTTTTCAACCGTTGGGGCACTTTTGGGGGCCTTAACATACTCAAAAACTCTTGAAAATTTGCACACACGTCGGAATCTGCCGTCGTCCGGACGCCACAGAGGCTGGGACCCGGGCGTGGTTCAGGGCCTCTACAGCGCCCCCTGGAACACAGTTTGAAAACTTGATGTACTGCGCACACATACTTGCACATATTGATATGAAACTCGGTACACATATAGAACTCATCGAGCTGAACAACTTTTGTACTCTATGTCATGGGCTCCACGCAACAGGAAGTGAGATATTTAGGGCTGTTTAAAAAGCGCATGCTCTGGAATTTAACGTACTCCTCCCAGGAATTCCATGGGATTGTCACCAAACTCGGTCAGCATGATCTCAAGACATTGGGGACGCTAAATTGCGAGGAGATTTTTGATATCTCGAACGGTTTGGCCGTGGCAAGGCGACAAAGTTATGGCGAGAAATGAGAAACAGGAAGTGTCTAATAACTGTTGCACACATTGCCTGATTCTGATGGAACTTCACCAGTTTGTTCCTTGTATGATGCCGATTCCATAAATGTGACTATTATGAGTCAAAGTTATAGCGCCACCAACTGGCAGCAGGAAACGTGTCATTTTCAAAATGCTTTGAAATCAGCCTCTTAATTTTACTTGATTTTCTTTAAACTTCATCAAAATCATGTCAAAACACGGCCGATGAGAATATGTAAAGGGGTCGATGATAAATCAAATGCTGTTGCCATGGCAACGTGTCAAACTTTAAAATTACATTCCTGTCTTTTCGAGGCAGATAACATGCTTAGAATTTCATGAAACTCAACACACACATCAATATTAATGATAGTTAGACACTGGCAAAAAGTCATAAATGGGCGTGGAGCAGGTACTCTATAGCGCCATCTTTTGACAAAAGTTGGGGGGTTAGTTTTTCCTACAGTCACCAAACTCTGTACATATATTGTTCTCATCAATCTGGACAACTTTCTAAATCAAACTCATTAGCTAAGACCAACAGAAAGCCGGCTATTTTGGTTTGAAGGTGGATTTTTTGAAAAATCAGGTAGTAAACAAATTCACACTACTCCTAAGAACAACCAGCTGTTCACACCAAACTTTTTTAACATGAAGAGAAGATTCTGAAGATGTTAAATTGCGAGCGGATTTTGGATATCTCGAACGGTGTTGACGTGGTGATTTTTTAAAGATATAGTAAAAAACATAACCCTAATTTTTTATATCTTTAAAGTGCAGCATCCAAACTCTTTAAAACTTTTTTCACACAGAGATCTAATCATTCTGACCAAGTGCTGGAAATATAAATTTTATACAAGCTTCAATGAATTAAAGAAAATTAAAAAAATAACTCAGAAACCTGCTGTCACTCTGGTGAATGTCTCTACAGTATGTGTGTGCGTTCAGTCAGGCACAGAGAAGCTCATTATTGCAGGGGGGAGGGGTGAGAGGCAGAGAGGGTGACAGAGTAGAGAGCCATCCTACAGACCATCTTTGAACAAAAAATGCACATATGTATTTTAATTACATAAATATGTCTGATCTTTGAGAGTCTGATATTTTGAGAAAATATAAAGGGTCACTTTGTCTTTCATTGTTCGTATTTTGCAG
>NC_133371.1:15164348-15212355 GCF_049309525.1 Garra rufa
AACATACACGAAAACTCTTGAAACTTTGCACACACATTGGAACCTGCGGCCATCAGGGCCGGACAAACTTTGACATGGGGGGGTCACCTGGGGGGGGGCGTGGCATCACGTTAAAAATTGCGACTTTTCAGGGACTCTGGAGCACACACCGGATGACCTACAGTTGTCAAAATTCATACACATATAGACCTCATCGGTCTGAACAGCGTTCATGCTCAAAGTCAGTGCTTCGCCTAACAGGAAGTCAGCTATTCAGGGATGTCTAAAAAGCGCATGCAATGGAATTTGAAATACTCCTCCTAAGCCTTTCCACTGATGGCCACCAAACTCGGTCAGCATGACCTCAAGACATTGGGGACGCAAAATTGCCAGGGGATTTTGGATATCTCGAACGGTTTGGCCGTGGCGGGGCGACAAAGTTATGGCGAGAAATGAGAAACAGGAAGTGTCTAATAACTTTGACACACGTTGTCTGATTTTGACCAAACTTCAGCAGTTTGTTCATCGTATGAAGCCAATCACAGAGATGTGACTATTATGAGTCAAAGTTATAGCGCCACCAACTGGCAGCAGAAAGCGCAACGTTTTCTAAATGCTTTTAAATCAGCCTCTTAATTTTTGTCAATTTGCTTCAAACTTCATCCCAATAATGTCGAAACACGGCCGATGACAATCCGTGAAGGGCATTATCAATAACTTTTATCATGTTGCCATGGCAACGTGTCAAACTTTAACTTTAGTTTTTTGTGTTTTCGAGCCACTTAAAATACTTAGAATTTCATGAAACTCAACACACACATCTGTATTAATGATATTTAGACACTGATAAAAGCCCATAAATGGGCGTGGAGGAGGCACTCTATAGCGCCACCTTTTGACCAAAGTTGGGGGTTTAGTTTTGCCAACAGTCACCAAACTCGGTACATATATTGGTCTCATCAAGCCGGACAACTTTCTGATTAACACTCATTAGCTATAATAAACAGGAAGTTGGCTATTTTTATTTGAATGTGGATTTTTTGAAAAAACAGGCTGTAAATAAAATCATACTAAACAAAGCAGAAATAAGAAGTTCACACCAAACTTTGTCAACATGATAAGAATATACTCAAAATGCTAAATTGTGAGCGGATTTGGGATATCTTGAATGGTGTTGATGTGGTGATTTTTTAAAGTCACAGTAAAAAAAAAGTAGCATTCATTTTCATATATCTTTAAAGTGCCTAATACCAACTCTTCAAAACTTTGTATATATGAAGAACAAATCATTCCTAGAAAATACGCTTGGTATCAAAATTGTATCATGCTCAGAGGCCCCAAAAACATTAAAAGTATCCAGAAGTGAGAGAGGGAGAAATGAAGACTGTAATACAAGGGATGAACACCAGAGGTCCTCGTATGATAAGGAATATTTTTTACCTCTAATCCTATTCTGTTCATTCTCAATGTGCAACAAGGAAACAAATGCATAGATTTATTTGGAGTTGTTATGTACTGTACTGAACTGTCAGAATACTTTTACATAATTTTAAAATAAACACTAAAAAGCATAAAAAATAGTTATTTTTTAATGAAAAATTATGAAATGTTTTGTTTGTCTCTCACTGATTTGGTAACACTTTCTATGAAGCCCCTATTATAAGGGTATTTCTAATGCATTATAATGAATGCATAATGCATTATAAAAAAACGTATAATATATTATATCATCCAATGAATATTCATAACAACAATTATCATACATTATAATACTTAAATATTAGAGGTTATAACTTTTAAGATTATGATTATTTATAACACACAGTAGACACCATTTTAAACCTACTTCATTTGTAATGGACTATATCATATTAGATTTATTTTGTTTACATTATACTCTATTCTATTGACTATTAACAACTAACTCTCACCAACTAACACTCCTTACAGTGTAGACTTAGTTTAATGTTAGGCTAAGTAGAAGGTTCATGTTCTTGCAAAGTTACTTATAATCAGTTTGTCTTTTGGGGAACTGTCTAAATACAGTGTTAGCATATATTTACCACAACAAATAATAATTACTGCTAGCTGACATGCAGTTGCAGAGTTACTTATAAAAAGCTGTCTAACGGGTACCATCAAAATAATTAAACTGATCATATTATACATTCATCTGATCTGATACCTGATCTAATGGCTATTTGAGAATTATTATTATTATTACTTATAAGTGGTCTTTGTATGATTTAAGTAAAGTGACATCAGTAAGATGGCAAAATATGAGACTTATACATTATAACTATGAAGAGGTAATCATACTCATAAAAGCTATAATAAAAAAAGTAAAAATTCTAATACATTGAAACTGTTCTTATGAATGCTCATGAGATGATACAACATATTATAAGGTTTTTTATAATTTATTATGCATTCATTATAATGCCTTAAGAATACCCTTATTATGTATTATTAATACATGAACCCACAAATATTTTTAACAAATATAAATAAATGTACCAATGTACCTTTTAATAATATATGAATACTTTTTTTAGCTTAATATTAATTAACATTAATAAATGCTATTTAATTATTGTTCATGTTAACTAATATAGTTAATGTTAACAAATTAAACTGGATGGCAAAATTTTAAATATTGTGTGTATGTGTCTGTGTGTTGATTTTAATTAACCCTTTCAATTCTGTAAACTTTAAATCCAAACTGGCAGAGGGTTACTGTGAATGCATGTGCCAACTGGGCACCGTTTTCCTGATGCTATCGGGATGGTGACTGCGCATATGGCGAGGGCCCGGTCATCGCTGCTTGCAGCTTTAATTCTTCTTCTTCTCCAAAATGAAAAGTCTTTTTGAGGGCCTAAACATGCCCGAAAACTCACGAAACTTTGCACACGCATCAGACCTGGCGAAAATTTACATCTGATATGGTTTTCAGAAGTGGGTGTGCCAAAATGGCTCGATAGCGCCACCTATACAATTTCAACGGAGTGCGCCTCGAGCTACGTTTCACGTACATGTACGAAACTCGGTACACACATGTAACACACCAATACCTACAAAAAAGTCTCCTGGTGCAACATCCGAAACCCAACAGGAAGTCTGTTATATTGAATTTCCTGTACGATTTTTGTGCAGTTTTTGCCATTTTCATGCCTCATACTTTAACGAACTCCTCCTACAGTTTTTATCCGATCATCTTCAAATTTGCTGAGTGTCTTCATAAGGCCTTTGCGATGTTAAATTGCGAAGCTTTAGAGTTTTCGTCAAAGGGCGTGTCTGTGGCGGCCGGACAAACTTTGATGTTTCGCCATGAAAAAGGAAGTTGCTATAACTCAGGCATAAAATGTCCGATCTGCCTCAAACTTCACATGTTTGATAACAGTCTGGTCCTGAACACACGTCAGTGCCCATATTCAGTTATAGTCATAGCGCCACCTGCTGACAACAGGAAGTGACATGTTTAACACTGTTACGGACTCTTAGCAACATATTGAAAAGCCTTAACAAGTCTTAAATAGGCTAGCAACATGCTAGAAACATGCTAAAACATGCTAGCAACACTTAGCTAATATGCTAAAGCATGCTAATAATACAAATACAAAAGGAAATTGCTGTAACTCATGCATATAATGTCAAATCTGACCCAAACTTAATATTCAACATGCTACAAACATAGTAAAGCATGCTAGCAACACTTAGCTAATATGCTAAAGCATGCTAATAATACAATGAAACAGGAAGTTACTCTAACTCTGGCATACAATGTCCAATCAGCCCCAAACTTCACATGTTTGATAAGAGGCCTGGCCTGAACACACGCCCATGCCCGTATTCAGTTATAGTCATAGCGCCACCAGCTGGTAACAGGAAGCCACATGTTCAATACTCTTGTGGATGCCTACCAAAATTTAAAAAATATCAACAAGTGTTAAACAGGGTAGCAACATGCTAGAAACATGCTATAACATGTTAGCAACATTTAGCTAAGTGCTAAAGCATACTCTTAATGCAATGAAACAGGAAGTTACTGTAACTCAGGCATGCAATGTCCAATCAGCCCCAAACTTCACATGTTTGATAACAGTCCTGACCGGAAGATATCTACATGTCAATATTCAGTTAGTCATAGCGCCACCTACTGTCAACAGGAAGTGACATGTTTAACACTGTGACACACTATTAGCAACACACTAAAAAAGCCATTGAGTGCTAAACTAGTTTAAAACATACTCAAACATGCTAGCAACACTTACTTAGTGCTAAAGCATGTTGTTAAAGATATAAAACAGGAAGTTACTGTAACTCAGGCATGCAATGTCCAATCAGCCCCAAACTTCACATGTTTGATAAGACTCCTGGCCTGAAGATATATACATGCCCATATTCAGTTATAGTCACAGCGCCACCTGCTGACAACAGGAAGTGACGTTTAATGGTGTTACGGACTCCTAGCAACATATTAAAAAGCGTTAGCAAGTTTTAAATAGGCTAGCATCATGCTAGAATCATGTTAAAACATGATAACAACACTTAGCTAAGAGCTAAAGCATGATATTAATACAAAGAAAAATAAGTGTAACTCATGCATACAATGTCCAATCAGCCCCAAACTTAACATGTTTGATAAGAATCCTGGCCTAAACACACGCCCATGCCTGTATTCAGTTATAGTCATAGCGCCACCAGCTGGTAACAGGAAGCCACATGTTTAATACTGTTGTGGATGCCTAGCAACATTTTAAAAAAATTCAACAACTGTTAAAAAGGGTAGCAACATGCTAGAAACATGCTATAACATGTTAGCAACATTTAGCTAAGTGCTAAAGCATGCTCTTAATGCAATGAAACAGGAAGTTACTGTAACTCAGGCATGCAATGTCCAATCAGCCCCAAACTTCACGTTTGATAAGAGTCCTGGCCTGAACACATGCTCATGCCCATATTTAGTTATAGTCATAGCGCCACCTGCTGGTAACAGGAAGTAACATGTTTAATACTGTTGTGGATGCCTAACAACATTTAAAAAATATCAACAAGTGTTAAACAGGATAGCAACATGCTAGAAACATGCTATAACATGTTAGCAACATTTAGCTAAGTGCTAAAGCATACTCTTAATGCAATGAAACAGGAAGTTACTGTAACTCAGGCATGCAATGTCCAATCAGCCTCAAACTTCACATGTTTAATAAGACTCCTGGCCTGAAGATATATACATGCCCATATTCAGATATAGTCACAGCGCCACCTGCTGACAACAGGAAGTGACCTTTAATGGTGTTACGGACTCCTAGCAACATATTAAAAAGCGTTAGCAAGTTTTAAATAGGCTAGCATCATGCTAGAATCATGTTAAAACATGCTAGCAACACTTAGCTAAGAGCTAAAGCATGATATTAATACAAAGAAAAATAAGTGTAACTCATGCATACAATGTCCAATCTGACCCAAGCTTAATATGTTTGATAAGAGTCCTGGTCTGAACACAAGCCCATGCCCATATTCAGTTATAGTCATAGTGCCACCTGTTGGCAACAGGAAGTCACATGTTTAATACAGTTGTGGATGCCAAGCAACATTTAAAAAATATCAACAAGTGTTAAATAGGGTAGCAACATGCTAGAAACATGTTAGCAACATTTAGCTAAGTGCTAAAGCATACTCTTAATGCAATGAAACAGGAAGTTACTGTAACTCAGGCATGCAATGTCCAATCAGCCCCAAACTTAATATGTTTGATAAGAGTCCTGGCCTGAATACATTTACATGCCAGTATTTAATTATAGTCATAGCGCCACCAGCTGGCAGCAGGAAGATTGGCACATATTAATGACTTTGACATATTCCTCCTACATTTACTGTGTTAATAGCATAGTGCCCACCATTCGCCACCGATCGGCGGTGAGCCCGAGTGCGAGGGCCCTACCATCGCTGCTTGCAGCTTTAATTATTATTATTAGGGCCCGAGCCCAAAAGGGCGAAGGCCCTATTGTTTTTCTAAGGATTATTATTATTATTATTATTATTATTTCATCAATGTTTTGGGTCATTTCGGGGCCCTTAACATACACGAAAACTCTTGAAACTTTGCACACACATTGGAACCTGTGGCCATCAGGGCCGGACAAACTTTGACATGGGGGGGTCACCTGGGGGGGGCGTGGCATCACGTTAAAAATTACGAATTTTCAGGGACTCTGGAGCACACACCGGATGACCTACAGTTATCAAAATTCATACACATATAGACCTCATCGGGCTGAACAAAGTTCATGCTCAAAGTCAGTGCTTCGCCTAACAGGAAGTCAGCTATTCAGGGATGTCTAAAAAGCGCATGCAATGGAATTTGAAATACTCCTCTTAGGCCTTTCCACCGATGGCCACCAAACTCGGTCAACATGATCTCAAGACATTGGAGACGCAAAATTGCCAGGGGAATTTTGATATTTCGAACGGTTTGGCCGTGGCGGGGTGACAAAATTATGGCGAGAAATGAGAAACAGGAAGTGTCTAATAACTTTAACACACTTTGTCTGATTGTGACCAAACTTCAGCAGTTTGTTCATCGTATGATGCCAATCACAGAGATATGACTATTATGAGTAAAAGTTATAGCGCCACCAACTGGCAGCAGAAAGCGCAACGTTTTCTAAATGCTTTTAAATCAGCCTCTTAATTTTACTCAATTTGCTTCAAACTTCATCCCAATAATGTTGAAACAGGGCTGAAGAGAATCTGTGAAGGGCATTATCGATAACTTTTATCATGTTGCCATGGCAACGTGTCAAACTTTAACTTTAGTTTTTTGTGTTTTCGAGCCACTATAATTACTTAGAATTTCATGAAACTCAACACACACATCTGTATTAATGATATTTAGATACTGATAAAAGCCCATAAATGGGTGTGGAGGAGGCACTCTATAGCGCCACCTTTTGACAAAAGTTGGGGGTTTAGTTTTGCCTACAGTCACCAAACTTGGTACGTATATTGTGCTCATCAATCCGGACAACTTTCTAATTAACACTCATTAGCTATGATAAACAGGAAGTTGGCTATTTTTATTTGAATGTGGATTTTTGGAAAAATCAGGCTGTAAATAAAATCATACTAAACAAAGCAGAAACAAGAAGTTCACACCAAACTTTGTCAACATGATAAGAATATACTCAAAATGCTAAATTGTGAGCGGATTTGGTATATCTTGAACGGTGTTGATGTGGTGATTTTTTAAAGTCACAGTAAAAAAAAGTAGCATTCATTTTCATATATCTTTAAAGTGTCTAATACCAACTCTTCAAAACTTTGTATATATGAAGAACAAATCATTCTTAGAAAATACGCTTGGTATCAAAATTTTATCATGCTCAGAGGCCCCAAAAACATTAAAAGTATCCAGATGTGAGAGAGAAATGAAGACTGTAATACGAGGGATGAACACCAGAGGTCCTCGAATGATAAGGAATATTTTTACCTCTAATCCTATTCTTCTCATTCTCAATGTAAAACAAATAAACGAATGCATAGATTCATTTGCAGTTGTTATGTACTGTACTGTCACAATACTTTTACCTAATTTTAAAACACTAAAAGCATTAAAAATCTTTTTTTTTTTTTTTTTAATGAAAAATTATGAAATGTTTTGTTTGTCTCTCACTGATTTGGTAACACTTTCTATGAAGCCCCTATTATAAGGGTATTTATAAGGCATTATAATGAACGCATAATAAATAAAACGTATAATATAATATATTATATCATCCAATGAATATTCATAACAACAAATATCATACATTATAATACTTAAATATTAGAGGTTACAGCTTTTAAGATTTTGATTATTTATAACACACAATAGAAACCATGTTAAATCTACTTCATTTGTAACGGACTATATCATATTAGATTTATTTTTTACATTATATTCTATTCTATTGACTATAAGCAACTAACTCTCACCAACAAACACTCCTTACAGTGTAGACTTAGGTTAATGTTAGGCTAAGTAGACGTTTTGTGTTCTTGCAAAGTTACTTATAATCAGTTTGTCTTTTGGGGAACTGTCAAAATACAGTGTTAGCATATATTTAGCACACTACTACTAATAATTACTGCTAGTTGACATGCAGTTGCAGAGTTACTTATAAAAAGCTGTCTAATGGGTACCATCAAAATAATTAAACAAACTGATCATATTATACATTCATCTGATCTGATACCTGAACTTATGGCTATTTGAGAAATATTATTATTATTACTTATAAGTGGTCTTTGTATGCTTTAAGTAAAGTGACATCAGTAAGATGGCAAAATATGAGACTTATACATTACAACTATGAGGAGGTTATCATACTCATAAAAGCTATAATAAAAAAAGTTAAAATTCTAATAAATTAAAACTGTTCTTATGAATGCTCATGATATGATACAACATATAAGGTTTTTATAATGTATTATGCATTCATTATAATGCCTTAAGAATACCCTTATAATGTATTGTAAATACATGAACCCACAAATATTTTAAATATATATTACAAATATAAATAAATGTACTAATGTACCTTTTAATAATATATGAATACTTTTTTTAGTTTAATATTAATTAACATTAATAAATGCTATTTAATTATTGTTCATGTTAAGTAATATAGTTAATGTTAACAAATTAAACTGGATGGCAAAATTTGAAATATTGTGTGTATGTGTCTGTGTGTTGATTTTAATTAACCCTTTCAATTCTGTAAACTTTAAATCGACCCTGGCAGAAGGGTTACTGTGAATGCATGTGCCAACTGGGCACCGTTTTCCTGATGCTATCGTGATGGGGACTGCGTAGACGGCGAGGGCCCGGTCATCGCTGCTTGCAGCTTTAATTATTATTTTTTTTTCAATGTTTTGGGGGATTTCGGGGGCCTTAACATACACGAAAACTCTTGAAACTTTGCACACACATTGGAACCTGCGGCCATCAGGGCCGGACAGACTTTGACATGGGGGGGTCACCTGGGGGGGGCATGGCACAGCGTTAAAAATTGCGACTTTTGAAGGGCTCTGGAGCGCACAACGGTTGACCTACAGTCACCAAAATTCATACACATATAGACCTCATCGGGCCGAACAAATTTCACACTCATAGTCCGTGCTTTGCCAAACAGGAAGTCGGCTATTCAGGGATGTCTAAAAAGTGCATGCAATGGAATTTGAAATACTCCTACTAGGCCTTTCCACCGATGGCCACCAAACTCGGTCAGCATGATCTCAAGACATTGGGGACGCAAAATTGCCAGGGGATTTTTGATATCTCGAACGGTTTGACCGTGACGGGGCGACAAATTTATGGCGAGAAATGAGAAACAGGAAGTGCCTAATAACTTTGACATACTTTGTCTGATTTTGACCAAACTTCAGCAGTTTGTTCATCGTCTGATGCCGATCACAGAGATGTGACTATTATGAGTCAAAGTTATAGCGCCACCAACTGGCAGCAGAAAGCGTGACGTTTTTGAAACGCTTTAAACTCAGCCTCTTAATTTTACTCAATTTGCTTCAAACTTCATCCCAATAATGTCAAAACACGACCGATAAGAATCTGTGAAGGGCGTTATCCATAACTTTTATCATGTTGCCATGGCAACGTGTCAAACTTTAACTTTAGTTTTTTGTGTTTTTGAGCCACTTAAAATGCTTAGAATTTCATGAAACTCAACACACACATCTGTATTAATGACAGTTAAACACTGATAAAAGCCCATAAATGGGCGTGGAGCAGGCGCTCCATAGCGCCACCTTTTGACAAAAGTTGGGGGGTTACTTTGTCCTACAGTCACCAAACTCGGTACATATATTGGACTCATCAAGCCGGACAACTTTCTAATTTACACCCATTAGCTACGACCAACAGGAAGTCAGCTATTTTTATTTAAATATGGATTTTTGGAAAAATCAAGCTGTGGAATTTGAAATACTCCTCCTAGACCTTTCCACCGATGGCCACCAAACTCGGTCAGCATGATCTCAAGATATTGGGAAAGCAAAATTGCCAGGGGATTTTTGGTATCTCGAACGGTTTGGCCTTGGCAGGGCGACAAATTATGGCGAGAAATGAGAAACAGGAAATGTCTAATAATTTTGACACACTTTATCTGATTTTGACCAAACTTAAGCAGTTTGTTCGTCGTATGATACCGATCACAGAGATGTGACTATTATGAGTCAAAGTTATAGCGCCACCAACTGGCAGCAGGAAGTGTGTTGCTTGCAAAACGCTTTTAAATCAACCTCTTAATTTTACTCAATTTGCTTCAAACTTCATCAGAATAATATCAAAACACGGCCGATGAGAATCTGTGAAGGGGTCCTTGATACATCAAATGCTGTTGCCATGGCAAGATGTCAAACTTTAACATTTGTTTCCTGTGTTTTTAAATATAGCTGTGAATAAATTCATATCACTCATAGCAGAATCAGACAGTTCACACCAAACTTTGTCAACATGATGCCAAGATACTGAAGATGTTAAATTGTGAACGGCTTTGGGACATCTTGAACGGTGTTGATGTGGTGATTTATGAAAGTAACAATAAAAAAGATGAAGAGTTATTTTCATATATCTTTAAATTGCATTATTCTAACTCATCAAAACTTTTTACATATAAAGAACAAGAAATTCTTAGGAAATATGTGTAGTTTCAAAATGTTATCATGCTCAGAGGCCCCAAAAACATTAAAAGTGTCACATAAATTTGTCAGATTAAAGCTCTAATACCAGGGATGAACACTAGAGGTCCTCATAAGATAAGGAATCGTTTGACCTCTAATGCTATTTAGCTCATTCTCAGTGTATAAGAATGAAAATAATCCATAGAATCAGTTGATATAGACTGTACTGTCAGTGTACTTTTACATAATTATTTTGTATAGGTGCTTAAAGAGCATTAAAATCTTTTTTTAATCTTTTAAGGAAAAATTATATGATTTATATACATATATACAATCTCACTGATAGAATAAAAAATCTTATAAGTATGACACTATACTGCTCAGTTCACTTAATTAGAATGAGAAACAAATACATCAACTAAGTTAATATGTATTTATTTTTAATATATTTGTTTATAATTATTTCACAGATGCTTATAGATCATTAAAATAATATTAAAAAATTGATGTAGATCATAAAACATGGTAACTATTTAAAATAGGGTCTCTTTTGTTAACATTGGTTAATGAACTAACACACGAACGAACAACGAACAATATTTTTGTACTCGATTTTCTTCAAACTTCATCAGAATGATGTAAAAACACGGCCGATGAGAGTCTGTAAAGGCGTCCCTGATGCATCAAATGCTGTTGCCATGGCAAATAAATAAAAATACAAAATACATTCAAATATTTGTTTCCTGTGTTTTTGAGGCAGATAGCGTGCCTAGAATTTCATTTTCCATTTTCAATTTTCAATAATTTATTATATATTTAAAGTGCAGCATCCTAACTCTTTGAAACTTTTTTCATACAAATAACTATTCATTCTGATTAAACACAGTTCATTTCATAATTATACAAAACTCCACGAATGAAAGAAAATTAAAAAACAAATCTGATCTCACGGTCCGTGTACTTTTTCGTTCATTCATTATTCAATTTCGGAATGAAAGATAAAATTTAAAAAAGGGTGCAGCTTGGTTTTTTGTTTAAAAGAAAAAAAGCAGAAATGGCTGTATTTTGTTTTCCAAATGTATTGTTGTCATCAAATAATAGTAATAGAAAATTGGACGCATTTCCGATCGTTTTTTAATTTGTAATATTTATTTGTACATTTATTGTATTTCATTTGACTGATCCTATCTTTACCCGGAAGTAAATTACACCGTCGTGCGGGTATCAATTATTATTGTCTAGTATCACTAAAAATACTACTAAGATCCATATCACTATCACACGAGCCAATGGCAATTAAATGCACGGATGCATAGTCAGATAATGAATGAAATACAACTGTTCACGACAGAAGATTGTATTTGACTCATGCTGCATACGCAATGACAATTATGCCTACTGTAAATATAGATTTACAACTACGATTAGAGTTGTTTGCATAAAATGCACCGTGAACATTCACACGTTTGCCTAGCTGTGATAGGCTACAATTTATCTCCATTAATACTATTTTCTCAATTCTGCGCATATATTTTCATTTACCTTACATCAATTGCTCGATCAATATTATCATCACATATTTTACATTTGTAACTGTAGGTACCACAAACAATTTAATACAGCTAAGTTTGTGTATTTTTACAGGTAGTAAAATACTGTGTGTGCTGCTTATAAACACCAGAGAGATAATGATTCATGAAAAAGATGGTCTTTCTTTACTCATCTCAATTGCACAAAATAAATGCAGTAATAGAAAGTACAGAAACGCACAAAATACACTGAAATACACTGAGAATTATATGCATTTAAAAATTTGGTTGGGTTGAAGTCATCCCCCCGGATCTTCTGCATCCACTCAGCCCTTACGCATGCAGCGTCAACGGGGAATGCAACGAAACGGTACAAAAATGCACACAACGATGAAGTGCTGAGTCTCCTCTCTTGAATCCTAAAAACAGTCAATGTGAAAAAATATCTCTGTGGTAATGGAACTCGGTCGCTGTTGTCTCTCGCTCTCGCTGTCAGATCACCGGAAGTTTTCACCTGAAGTATACTGGCCCATAGTGATGCGCGGGTTGGGTTTTTTTTTCAACCCGCGGGTCCCGCAATTATGAAATTATCTGGCCCGAGCCAGCCAGCCCCGCACCACTGTGTCTATTTTTACAACCAGCCCCGCACCAGCGACCATTAAATAAACATACTATGCATTGTAATGCAAATGAAAACAGCTTTTTTTTAGCCCGAAAGTGCTTGGAAACATCGCCCTTTAAACTGGCAACAACATACTGTACGATTATGAATATGAACCATGAATCAAATCATATTAATAACAAGATAATCAGTGGTGTAACGTTAGTGGTGCCGGAAGAAAAGTGGGTATATGCTTCATTTATGAATATCGTTTTAAACTTTCTATTTGAACGAATTCGTTTACTTGGACTGAAAGGTTTACAGGTTCACTGGTTTAAGGAAGTTCTGATCATAAAAATCGGCTCCTTTTTATTTGTAAGGTATTGTTTTCGTTATTATGTACTGTTTAAAATGACTTGGGTGCGGGAGACGCGGGCGCACACGCATCAGGCGCAATAACCAAATACATTTCAAAGCAAGCCGGTGCCACAGTCCTGACTGCATCATTGCTGTCTTTATTGTGTGTTTTTAGCGAATATTTACATTAATTCACATATGACTGGATGTGGTTGACTGTCATGATTTTTTTGGCTAATGCAGGAAAATGCGCATCAGAGGAGATTTAAATACGCATAGCACCAGGCCTGCAGAGCTGAATGTGCGCTCGCGCAACACAGTCTCACTCCCAAGTCGTCACATATTGACGTTTGGCCAGGACCCTTTGGCGTCGCATTTTGACGCACAGGGTACCCCTTCAGCGTCATTTTTGGACGTGCAGGGTCCTCCACTACTTTAAATAAGAAACCCTTGGCATCAATAAGCTGACGCGAAAGGCACTGTGAATTTTATCGTCATGATTAAATGATCTATATTGGGTAATAATATTGCCATTATTGCATATGTATTAGGGTGTGATTGTTCAATGCAAACAGTCACAACAGACACATTTACGAGCACGTAACCCAACCCCTGCCCTAAACCTAACCACTTGTCAATAACTTAACAATAACGAGAACTTGTCACTTCTCGGAGGCTGACCCGTTTTGGCCCTTTAAACAACATGTAATGAATCTGATCCATGATTTTGTCGTCACAGAGATATTTTTTCACATTGAGGGTTTTTAGGATTCAAGAGAGGAGACTCAGCACTTCATCGTTGTGTGCATTTTTGTACCGTTTCGTCTCATTCCCCGTTGACGCTGCATGCATACGGACCAGAGGTGTAAAGTACTTGAGTAATTTTACTTGATTACTGTACTTAAGTATTATTTTTGGGGATTTTTACTTTACTTGAGTACAATTAAAAATGAATACTTTTACTTTTACTTAAGTACATTTTTAAAGAAAAAAAACTACTTTTTACTCCTTACAATTTTATTTACAGTCAAAAAGTAAATAATTTCAAAATACTAATTTTTGTGAATTTTTTTTTTACTATTTTCTCTTGCTAACAAACCAATTGAATTGCGCTGAATTCCAGTTTAATTAAAATGTTATTCATTGTGCCAATGAGATTCGTTTTTACATTCTATGAAATTAATCAGACATGTTCATTGGTCCTTTGGAAGTGACATCAAGTTGCATCAATCACCACAATGCACAGCACCTTGACCTGGAAATTAGAGAAATTATAACATGCAGTCAGTGGAAGAAAATGGAGGAAGAACATGATTCAGTAGTGAACGCAGCCCAAAATCAGCCACAGGGGCAAGAGCACCCGTGGCCTTACCTTAGCGAATTCTTTTCTTTTAGCGGTATTAGTAAGGATTCATACAAGATGAAATGCATCCTTTGTCTCCCGCTCAACAAAGAAATATCGGCCTTCAAAGGTTAAATCTAAACAGTTCTAAAGCAGGATAAAACCTTGTATGTGGTTCATTCACTTCATGTTTTTAGAGATTAAAAACGTAAACAAGAATCTCTAGTTTTCATTTTTGCTTTTACTTTTACTTTTTTAATACTCAAGTACAATTTTAATGCAGTACTTTTTTACTTTTACTTGAGTGTAATTCTGGCTGAGTACTTTTACTTTTAATTGAGTAAAATTTTCACTCATTACTTGTACTTTCACTTGAGTAACATTTTTGAGTACTTTTTACACCTCTGATACGGACTGAGTGGATTCAGAAGATCGGGGGGATGACTTCAACAAAATTTTTAAATGCATATAATTCTCAGTGTATTTCAGTGTATTTTGTGCGTTTCTGTACTTTCTATTACTGCATTTATTTTGTGCAGGTGAGATGAGTAAAGGCCATCTTTTTCATGAATCATTATCTCTCTGGTGTTTAAGCAGCACACACAGCATTTTACTACCTGTAAAATTACACAAACTTAGCTATGTTAAATTGTTTGTGGTACCTACAGTTACAAATGTAAAATATGTGATGATAATATTGATCGAGCAATTGATGTAAGGTAAGTGAAAATATATGCGCAGAATTGAGAAAATAGTATTAATGGAGATAAATTGTAGCCTATCACAGCTAGGCAAACGTGTGAATGTTCACGGTGCATTTTATGCAAACAACTCTAATCGTAGTTGTAAATCTATATTTACAGTAGGCATAATTGTCATTGCGTATGCAGCATGAGTCAAATACAATCTTCTGTCGTGAACAGTTGTATTTCATTCATTATCTGACTATGCATCCGTGCATTTAATTGCCATTGGCTCGTGTGATAGTAATATGGATCTTAGTAGTATTTTTAGTGATACTAGACAATAATAATTGATACCCGCACGACGGTGTAATTTACTTCCGGGGAAAGATAGGATCAGTCAAATGAAATACAATAAATGTACAAATAAATATTAGAAAATTTAAAAACGATCGGAAATGCGTCCAATTTTCTATTACTATTATTTGATGACAACAATACATTTGGAAAACAAAATACAGCTATTTCTGCTTTTTTTCTTTTAAACAAAAAACCAAGCTGCACCCTTTTTTAAATTTTATCTTTCATTCCGAAATTGAATAATGAATGAACGAAAAAGTACACGGACCTCTCACTCTGCTCTGCACTCTATGTGTGTGTTTGTGTGGTAAGTGGCTGAGTGTAAGGAGGTGGGATGGGTGGTAAGAGAAAGAGTCAGACAGGAAGAGAGACAGTTAGGGTTAGTCCAAAGGGTTATTGTGAATGCATGTGCCAACTGGGCACCGTTTTCCTGATGCTATCGGGATGGCGACTGCCAGACGGCGAGGGCCAGGTCAACGCTGCTTGCAGCTTTAATTTTTTTTTTTTTTTTTTTTTCAACCGTTGGGGCACTTTTGGGGGCCTTAACATACTCAAAAACTCTTGAACATTTGCACACACGTCGGAATCTGCCGTCGTCCGGACGCCACAGAGGCTGGGACCCGGGCGTGGTTCAGGGCCTCTACAGCGCCCCCTGGAACACAGTTTGAAAACTTGATGTACTGCGCACACATACTTGCGCGTATTGATATGAAACTCCGTACACATATAGAACTCATCGAGCTGAACAACTTTTGTACTCTATGTCATGGGCTCCACGCAACAGGAAGTGAGATATTTAGGGCCGTTTAAAAAGCGCATGCTCTGGAATTTAACGTACTCCTCCCAGGAATTCCATGGGATTGTCACCAAACTCGGTCAGCATGATCTCAAGACATTGGGGACGCTAAATTGCGAGGAGATTTTTGATATCTCGAACGGTTTGGCCGTGGCAAGGCGACAAAGTTATGGCGAGAAATGAGAAACAGGAAGTGTCTAATAACTGTTGCACACATTGCCTGATTCTGATGGAACTTCACCAGTTTGTTCCTTGTATGATGCCGATTCCATAAATGTGACTATTATGAGTCAAAGTTATAGCGCCACCAACTGGCAGCAGGAAACGTGTCATTTTCAAAATGCTTTGAAATCAGCCTCTTAATTTTACTTGATTTTCTTCAAACTTCATCAAAATAATGTCAAAACACGGCCGATGAGAATATGTAAAGGGGTTGATGATAAATCAAATACCGTTGCCATGGCAACATGTCAAACTTTAAAATTTGATTCCTGTCTTTTCGAGGCAGATAACATGCTTAGAATTTCATGAAACTCAACACACGCATCAATATTAATGATAGTTAGACACTGGCAAAAGGTCATAAATGGGCGTGGAGCAGGCACTCTCTAGCGCCATCTTTTGACAAAAGTTGGGGGGTTAGTTTTTCCTACAGTCACGAAACTCTGTACATATATTGTTCTCATCAATCTGGACAACTTTCTAAATCAAACTCATTAGCTAAGACCAACAGGAAGCCGGCTATTTTGATTTGAATGTGGATTTTTGGAAAAATCAGGCTGTAAACAAATTCACACTCCTTCTAAGAAAAATAAGGTATTCACACCAAACTTTTTTAACATGAAGAGAAGATTCTGAAGATGTTAAATTGCGAGCGGATTTGGGATATCTTGAACGGTGTTGACGTGGTGATTTTTTAAAGATGTAGTAAAAAACATAACCGTAATTTTTTAATATCTTTAAAGTGCAGCATCCAAACTCTTTAAAACTTTTTTCACACAGAGATCTTATCATTCTGAGCAAGTGGTGTAAATATCAATTTTATACAAGCTTCTATGAATTAAAGAAAATTAAAAAAAGAAATTAGAAACCTGCTGTCACTCTGCCTGTGCCTGTCTGTGTTCAGTCACCATTGAGTCACTGAAGAGTAACTGAAGGGGGGAGGGGTGTAAGGGAGAGAGACCAGTGGAACATGCTGTTTTGCTTAAGACCATCTTTGAGGAAGATGCACATTGCTGTAGCGTAATCGACATAAATATGTCTGATATTTTGAGAAAATATAAAGGGTCATTAAATCTTTCATTGTTTGTATTTTGCAGTTGTTGTTTTTTATTTATTTTTACTGAACTGTACCATGAACTTGTCCTATTCAGTCACATAGCAAAAGATTAAGAAAAATACAACTTTTAAGCATGAGTGATTTATCTTCATTGTAGACAATATTTTCATAGTGTTATTTATTGAATATAAAATTATAATAATTAAAAATTTCAAGACAAACTTTGACAACAAAACAAACTTTGCTGTTATCTGTTCAAAACATCCGAAAACCATCATTTGAAGATCAGTTATATATATATCGCCCCATTAAAACACTCAACTTGATTTTTAAAGATATTTTGAAAGAATTAAGCGTTTATAGAGCACTTTATTGTGTATTGCTGTACACCCACATGAACTGTGTTCATGTTCATGTTAATTCACAGTACATAAACTAAAAGATACTAATTTACCTTTAAACAATATATGAATACTTTTTTTTTTTAGCTTAATATTAATTAACATTAATAAATGCTATTTAATTATTGTTCATGTTAACTAATATAGTTAATGTTAACAAATGAAACTGGATGGCAACATTTTATATATTGTGTGTATGTGTCTCTGTGTTGATTTTAAAGTGTAACCCTTTCAATTCAGTAAACTTAAAATCCAAACTAGCAGAGGGTTACTGTGAATGCATTTGCCAACTGTGCACCGTTTTCCTAATTGATTCTTAGTTATGTAGCGCTTAAGAGTGATGTCTTATAATAGGAGTCACCAGCAAAGCAATATCCACATTCAAATTGTACAGATAGGTAACGATTTAAGCAGAAGTGGTGAATGTAATGCAAGCAATAATAACATTTTGTTATCATCATGAATTACATGTTCTTATCATCATCATCATCAGAATATAGGGAAAATGTTCACATTTGGTTCACAGTTGGCATTATCTGAAGTCCTTGCAGGGGATTAGGTTTATAGCAAACTCCTCCTAGACATTTAATGAAATCAACATTATATTTGGTCAGTCTGATCTAGAGGCCTTAGAGATGTTAAATTGTGAAGATCTTGAGTTTTCGTTATAGGGCGTGTCCGTGGCGGCCTGACAAAGTTTGATGTTTCGCCATGGACATAGGTGTAATAACTCAGCCATAAAATGTCTGATCTGCCTCAAACTTCACAGGTTTGGTAAGAGTCCTGGCCTGAAGACACCTAAAGGCCAATATTCAGATATTATCATAGCGCCACCTGTTGACACCAGGATATATCATATCTTTCACTAACTCAAACATACCAAGGTCAATCTGCACCAAACTTCATATGTTTGATAATAGTGCTGGCCTGAACACATCTACATGCCAATAATCATTTATAGGCATAGCGCCACCAGCTGCCAATGGGAAGTTTGGCACATTTAAATGACTTATGACATATTTCTCATATATTTACTGTATTAAAAGCATACTGCCCACCGTTTGCTGTTTTCCTAAAGCAACCGGTCGGCGGTGAGCCCGGGTGCGAGGGCCCGTTCATCGCTGCTCGCAGCTTTAATTGTTAATTGCTGTACACCCACATGAACTGTGTTCATGTTCATGTTAATTCACAGTACATAAACTAATGTTAATAGATACTAATTTACCTTTAAACAATATATGAATAGTTTTTTTAGCTTAATATTAATTAACATTAATACATGCTGTTTAATTATTGTTCATGTTAACTAATATAGTTAATGTTAACAAATGAAACTGGATGGCAAAATTGTATATATTGTGTGTATGTGTCTGTGTGTTGATTTTAAAGTGTAACCCTTTCAATTCAGTAAACTTTAAATCCAAACTGGCAGAGGGTTACTGTGAATGCATGTGCAAACTGGGCACCGTTTTCCTAATTGATTCTTAGTTATGTAGCGCTTAAGAGTGATGTCTTATTGCATATTGGTTCACAGTTATCTGAAGTCCTTGCAGGGGGTTAGGTTTATAGCAAACTCCTCCTAAAGTTTTAATGATATCAACATTATATTTGGTCAGTCTGATCTAAAGGCCTTAGAGATGTTAAATTGTGAAGATCTTGAGTTATCGTTAAAGGGCGTGTCCGTGGCGGACTGACAAAGTTTGATGTTTCGTCATGGACATAGGTGTTATAACTCAGCCATAAAATGTCCGATCTGCCTCAAAATTCACAGGTTTGGTAAGAGTCCTGGCCTGAAGACACCTAAAGGCCAATATTCAGATATTATTATAGCGCCACCTGTTGGCAGCAGGATATATCACATCTTTCACTAACTCAAACATAACAAGGTCAATCTGTACCAAACTTCAAATGTTTGATAATAGTGCTGGCCTGAACACATCTACATGCCAATAAACATCCGAAACCCAACAGGAAGTCCGTTATATTGTATTTCCTGTACTATTTTTGTGCACTTTTTGCCATTTTCAGGCCTCGTACTTTAACGAACTCCTCCTACAGTTTTTATCCGATCATCTTCAAATTTGCTGAGTGTCATCATAAGGCCTTTGCAATGTTAAATTGTGAAGCTTTAGAGTTTTCGTCGAAGGGTGTGTCCATGGCCGCCGGACAAACTTTGATGTTTCGCCATGAAAAAGGAAGTTGCTATAACTCAGGCATACGATGTCCGATCTGCCTCAAACTTCACATGTTTGATAACAGTCCGGTCCTGAACACACGTCAGTGCCCATATTCAGTTATAGTTATAGCGCCACCTGCTGACAACAGGAAGTGACATGTTTAACACTGTTACGGACTCCTAGCAACATATTGAAAAGCGTTAACAAGTCTTAAATAGGCTAGCAACATGCTACAAACATGCTAAAACATGCTAGCAACACTTAGCTAAGAGCTAAAGCATGCTATTAATACAAATACAAAAGGAAACTGCTGTAACTCATGTATATAATGTTGAATCTGACCCAAACTTAATATTCAACATGCTACAAACATGCTAAAACATGCTAGCAACACTTAACTAATATGCTAAATCATGCTAATAATACAATGAAACAGGAAGTTACTCTAACTCAGGCATACAATGTCCAATCAGCCCCAAACTTAGCATGTTTGATAAGAGTCCTGGCCTGAACACACACCCATGCCCGTATTCAGTTATAGTCATAGTGCCACCAGCTGGTAACAGGAAGCCACATGTTTAATACTGTTGTGGATGCCTAGCAACATTTTAAAAATATCAAGAACTGTTAAAAAGGGTAGCAACATGCTAGAAACATGCTATAACATGTTAGCAACATTTAGCTAAGTGCTAAAACATGCTCTTAATGCAATGAAACAGGAAGTTACTGTAACTCAGGCATGCAATGTCCAATCAGCCCCAAACTTCACATGTTTGATAACAGTCCTGACCTGAAGATATATACATGCCCATATTCAGTTATAGTCACAGCGCCACCTGCTGACAACAGGAAGTGACGTTTAATGGTGTTACGGACTCCTAGCAACATATTAAAAAGTGTTAGCAAGTTTTAAATAGGCTAGCATCATGCTAGAATCATGTTAAAACATGCTAGCAACACTTAGCTAAGATCTAAAGCATGATCTTAATACAAAGAAAAATAAGTGTAACTCATGCATACAATGTCCAATCTGATCCACGCTTAATATGTTTGATAAGAGTACTGGTCTGAACACAAACCCATGCCCATATTCAGTTATAGTCATAGTGCCACCTGCTGGCAACAGGAAGTCACATGTTTAATACTGTTGTGGAAGCCCAGCATCATTTTAAAAATATCAACAAGTGTTAAATAGGGTAGCAACAAGCTAGAAACATGTTAGCAACATTTAGCTAAGTGCTAAAGCATACTCTTAATGCAATGAAACAGGAAGTTACTGTAACTCAGGCATGCAATTTCCAATCAGCCCCAAACTTAACATGTTTGGCAATAGTCCTGGCCTGAAGACATCTAAAACCCAATATTCCGTAATTGCGCCACCTGTTGGCAGCAGGATATGTCATGTATTACACTCAAGCATGCCATGTTCAATCTGCACCAAACTTCATATGTTTGATACAATCACTGGCCTGAACACATCCGCATGCCAATATTCAGTTATACACATAGCGCCACCAGGTGGCAGCAAGAAATCTGGCAAACCTAAATGTGACCCTGGACCACAAAACCAGTCATCACAAAACTGAGATGTATACATCATATGAAAGCTCAATAGATAAGCTTTCTATTGATGTATGGTTTGTTAGGATAGGACAATATTTGGCCGAGATACATCTTTTTGAAAATCAGGAATCTGAGGGTGCAAAAAAGTCAAAATACTGAAAAAAAATCACCTTTAAAGTTGTCCAAATTAGGTTCTTAACAATGCATATTACTAATCAAAAATTACATTTTGATATATTTATGGTAGGAATTTTACAAAAAATCTTCATGGAACATGATCTTTACTTAATTTCCTAATGATTTTTGGCATAAAATAAAAATCCAAAATTTTTGACCCATGCAATGTATTTTTGGCTATTGCTACAAATATACCCCAGCGACTTAAGACTGGTTTTGTAGTCCAGGGTCACAAATGACTTTCACATGTTCCTCCTAAATTTACTATGTTAAAAGAATAGTGCCCACAATTCGCCACAGGTCAGCGGTGAGCCCGATGCGAGGGCCCTCCCATCGCTGCTTGCAGATTTAATTAGGGCCCGAGCCCAAAAGGGCGAAGGCCCTATTGTTCTTCTAAGGATTCTTATTTTTTTTTTTTTTTTTTTTTTTTTGTTAACCTTCCGGGCACTTAAGGGGGTCTTAACATACTCAAAAACTCTTGAAAATTTGCACACATGTCGGAATCCGTGGCCATCAGGACGCCACAGAGGCTGGTACCGGGGCGTGGCAAGGGGACTCTACAGCGCCCCCTGGAATTTTGAGGGCCATATAGCACACATACTTGAACGTACACATATGAAACTCGGTACACATATAGAACTCATTGAGCTGAACAACTTTTGTACTCTATGTCATTTTCTCAATGCAACAGGAAGTGAGATATTTAGGGCTGTATAAAAAGCGCATGCTCTGGAATTTAACGTACTCCTCCCAGGATTTCCATACGATTGTCACCAAACTCGGTCAGCATGATCTCAAGACATTGGGGACGCTAAATTGCGAGGGGATTTTTGATATCTCGAACGGTTTGGCCGTGGCAAGGCGACAAAGTTATGGCGAGAAATGAGAAACAGGAAGTGTCTAATAACTGTTGCACACATTGCCTGATTCTGATGAAACTTCACCAGATTGTTCGTTGTATGATGCCGATTCCATAAAGGTGACTATTATGAGTCAAAGTTATAGCGCCACCAACTGGCAGCAGGAAGCGTGTCATTTTCAAAATGCTTTGAAATCAGCCTCTTAATTTTACTTGATTTTCTTTAAACTTCATTAAAATCATGTCAAAACACGGCCGATAAGAATATGTAAAGGGGTCGATGATAAATCAAATGCTGTTGCCATGGCAACGTCTCAAACTTTAAAATTAGATTCCTGTCTTTTCGAGGCAGATAACATGCTTAGAATTTCATGAAACTCAACACACACATCAATATTAATGATAGTTAGACACTGGCAAAAGATCATAAATGGGCGTGGAGCAGGCACTCTATAGCGCCATCTTTTGACAAAAGTTGGGGGGTTAGTTTTTCCTACAGTCACCAAACTCTGTACATATATTGTTCTCATCAATCTGGACAACTTTCTAAATTAAACTAATTAGCTAACACCAACAGGAAGCCGGCTATTTTGATTTGAATGTGGATTTTTGGAAAAATCAGGCTGTAAACAAATTTATACTCCTCCTAAGAAGAACAAGCTGTTCACACCAAACTTTTTTAACATGGAGAGAAGATTCTGAAGATGTTAAATTGCGAGCGGTTTTGGGATATCTTGAACGGTGTTGACGTGGTGATTTTTTAAAGATGTATAACCGTCATTTTCTATATCTTTAAAGTGCAGCATCTTAACTATTTAAAACTTTTTTCACACAGAGATCTTATCATTCTGAGCAAGTGCTGTAAATATCAATTTAATTCAAGCTTCTACGAATTAAAGAAAATTAAAAAAAGAAATCAGAAGCCTGCTGTCACTCTGCCTTGAGTGTCTGTGTTCAGTCACCATTAAGTGACTGAAGAGAGACTGAAGGGGGAGGGGTGAAAGGGAGAGAGGGAGAGAGAGTAGAACATGCTGTCTTGCTAAAGACCATCTTTGAGGAAAAAATGCACATTGATGTTACATAAATATGTTTGATCTTTGAGAGTCTGATATTTTGAGAAAATATAAAGGGTCACTAAGTCTTTCATTGTTTGTATTTTGCAGTTGTTGTTTTTTTATTTATTTTTTACTAAACTGTACCATGAACTTGTCCTATTCAGTCACATAGCAAAAGATTAAGAAAAATACAACTTTTTAGCATGAGCGGTTTATCTTCATTGATAGACATTTATTTTCATAGTGTTATTTATTGAATATAACATTTTAATTAACAGTTTCAAGACAAACTTTGTCAACAAAACAAACTTTGCTGTTATCTGTTCAAAACATCTGAAAATTTTACCATTTTAAGATCAGTTATATATATATATATATATCGCCCCATTACAATACTCAACTTGATTTTTAAAGATATTTTGAAAGAAAGAAGCGTTTATAGAGCACTTTGTGTATTGCTGTACACCCACATGAACTGTGTTCATGTTCATGTTAATTCACAGTACATAAACTAATGTTAAAATATACTATTTTACCATTAAACAATATATGAATACTTTTTTTTAGCTTAATATTAATTAACATTAATAAATACTATTTAATTATTGTTCATGTTAACTAATATAGTTAATGTTAACAAATGAAACTGGTTGGCAATTTTATATATTGTGTGTATGTGTCTGTGTGTTGATTTTAAAGTTTAACCCTTTCAATTCAGTAAACTTTAAATCCAACTGACTGAGGGTTACTGTGAATGCATGTGCCAACTGGGCACCGTTTTCCTAATTGATTCTTTCTTAGTTATGTAGCGCTTAAAAGTGATGTCTTATAACAGGAGTCACCTGCAAAGCAATATCCACACACAAATTGTACAGATAGGTAACGATGACATTTAAGCAGAAGTGGTGGACGTAAAGCAAGCAATAATAACATTTTGTTATCATCATGAATTACATGTTCTTATCATCATCATCATCAGAATATAGGGAAAATGTTCCCTATATTGTGAATGGCTTTGGGATATCTTGAACAGTGTTGATGTGGTGATTTATGAAAGTAACAATAAAAAAGATGAAGAGTTATTTTCATATATCTTTAAATTGCATTATTCTAACTCATCAAAACTTTTTACATATAAAGAACAAGAAATTCTTAGGAAATACGTGTAGTTTCAAAATGTTATCATGCTCAGAGGCCCCCAAAACATTAAAAGTGTCACATAAATTTGTCAGATTAAAGCTCTAATACCAGGGATGAACACTAGAGGTCCTCATAAGATAAGGAATCGTTTGACCTCTAATGCTATTTAGCTCATTCTCAGTGTATAAGAATGACAATAATCCATAGAATCAGTTGATATATACTGTACTGTCAGTGTAATTTTACATAATTATTTTGTATAGGTGCTTAAAGAGCATTAAAATCTTTTTTTTTATCTTTTAAGGAAAAATTATATGATTTAAATACATATATACACTCTCACTGGTAGAACAAAAAATCTTATAAGTATGAAACTATACTGCTCAGTTCACTTAATTAGAATGAGAAACAAATACAAAAAGGCCAAAAAAAAATCAACTAAGTTAATATGTATTTATTTTTAATATATTTGTTTATAATTATTTCACAGATGCTTATAGATTATTAAAATAATATTTAAAAATGCTTGTAGACCATAAAACATGGTAACTATTTAAAATAGGGTCTCTTTTGTTAACAATGGTTAATGAACTAACAAACACGAACAAACAACGAACAATATATTTGTACTCGATTTTCTTCAAACTTCATCAGAATAATGTAAAAGCCCTGATGCATCAAATGCTGTTGCCATGGCAAATAAATAAAAATAAAAAATACATTCAAATATTTGTTTCCTGTGATATTTAAGGCAGATAGCGTGCTTAGAATTTCATTTTCCATTTTCAATTTTCAATGATTTATTATATATTTAAAGTGCAGCATCCTAACTCTTTGAAATTTTTTTCATACAAATAACTATTCATTCTGATCAAACACAGTTCATTTCATAATTATACAAAACTCCACGAATGAAAGAAAATAAAAAAACATATCTGATCTCACTCTGCTCTGCACTCAATGTGTGTGTTTGTGTGGTAAGTGGTTGAGTGTAAGGAGGGGGGATGGGTGGTAAGAGAAAGAGTCAGAGAGGATGAGAGACAGTTAGGGTTAGTCCAAAGGGTTACTGTGAATGCATGTGCCAACTGGGCACCGTTTTCCTGATGCTATCGGGATGGCGACTGCGCAGACGGCGAGGGCCCGGTCATCGCTGCTTGCAGCTTTAATTCTTCTTCTTCTCCAAAATGAAAAGTCTTTTTGAGGGCCTAAACATGCCCGAAAACTCACGAAACTTTGCACACGCATCAGACCTGGCGAAAATTTACATCTGATATGGTTTTCAAAAGTGAGTGTGGGAAAATGGCTCGATAGCGCCACCTATAAAATTTCAACGGAGTGCGCCTCGAGCTGCGTTTCACGTACATGTACGAAACTCGGTACACATATGTAACACACCTGTACCTACAAAAAAGTCTCCTGGTGCAACATCCGAAACCCAACAGGAAGTCCGTTATATTGAATTTCCTGTACGATTTTTGTGCAGTTTTTGCCATTTTCAGGCCTCGTACTTTAACGAACTCCTCCTACAGTTTTTATCCGATCATCTTCAAATTTGCTGAGTGTTATCATAAGGCCTTTGCGATGTTAAATTGCGAAGCTTTAGAGTTTTCGTCGAAGGGCGTGTCCGTGGCGGCCTGACAAACTTTGATGTTTCGCCATGAAAAAGGAAGTTGCTATAACTCAGGCATACGATGTCCGATCTGCCTCAAACTTCACATGTTTGATGACAGTCCGGTCCTGAACACACGTCAGTGCCCATATTCAGTTATAGTCATAGCGCCACCTGCTGACAACAGGAAGTGACATGTTTAACACTGTTACGGACTCTTAGCAACATATTGAAAAGCCTTAACAAGTCTTAAATAGGCTAGCAACATGCTAGAAACATGCTAAAACATGCTAGCAACACTTAGCTAATATGCTAAAGCATGCTAATAATACAAATACAAAAGGAAATTGCTGTAACTCATGCATATAATGTCAAATCTGACCCAAACTTAATATTCAACATGCTACAAACATAGTAAAGCATGCTAGCAACACTTAGCTAATATGCTAAAGCATGCTAATAATACAATGAAACAGGAAGTTACTCTAACTCAGGCATACAATGTCCAATCAGCCCCAAACTTCACATGTTTGATAAGAGGCCTGGCCTGAACGCACGCCCATGCCCGTATTCAGTTATAGTCATAGCGCCACCAGCTGGTAACAGGAAGCCACATGTTCAATACTCTTGTGGATGCCTACCAAAATTTTAAAAATATCAACAAGTGTTAAACAGGGTAGCAACATGCTAGAAACATGCTATAACATGTTAGCAACATTTAGCTAAGTGCTAAAGCATACTCTTAATGCAATGAAACAGGAAGTTACTGTAACTCAGGCATGCAATGTCCAATCAGCCCCAAACTTCACATGTTTGATAACAGTCCTGACCTGAAGATATCTACATGTCAATATTCAGTTATAGTCATAGCGCCACCTACTGTCAACAGGAAGTGACATGTTTAACACTGTGACACACTATTAGCAACACACTAAAAAAGCCATTGAGTGCTAAACTAGTTTAAAACATACTCAAACATGCTAGCAACACTTACTTAGTGCTAAAGCATGTTGTTAAAGATATAAAACAGGAAGTTACTGTAACTCAGGCATGCAATGTCCAATCAGCCCCAAACTTCACATGTTTGATAAGACTCCTGGCCTGAAGATATATACATGCCCATATTCAGTTATAGTCACAGCGCCACCTGCTGACAACAGGAAGTGACGTTTAATGGTGTTACGGACTCCTAGCAACATATTAAAAAGCGTTAGCAAGTTTTAAATAGGCTAGCATCATGCTAGAATCATGTTAAAACATGATAACAACACTTAGCTAAGAGCTAAAGCATGATATTAATACAAAGAAAAATAAGTGTAACTCATGCATACAATGTCCAATCTGACCCAAGCTTAATATGTTTGATAAGAGTCCTAGTCTGAACACAAGCCCATGCCTATATTCAGTTATAGTCATAGTGCCACCTGCTGGCAACAGGAAGTCACATGTTTAATACCGATGTGGATGCCCAGCAACATTTTAAAAATATCAACAAGTGTTAAATAGGGTAGCAACATGCTAGAAACATGTTAGCAACATTTAGCTAGGTGCTAAAGCATACTCTTAATGCAATGAAACAGGAAGTTACTGTAACTCAGGCATGCAATGTCCAATCAGCCCCAAACTTAATATGTTTGATAAGAGTCCTGGCCTGAATACATATACATGCCAATATTCAGTTATAGTCATAGCGCCACCAGCTGGCAACAGCAAATTACTTGTTTTACACTAACTTAAACATGCAATGTACAATTTGCACCAAACTTGACATGTTTGCCAATAGTCCTGGCCTGAAGACATCTAAAAGCCAATATTTCGTAATGGCACCACCTGTTGGCAGCAGGATATGTCATGAATTACACTCAAGCATGCCATGTTCAATCTTCACCAAACTTCATATGTTTGATAAAAGCGCTGGCCTGAAGACATCTGCATGCCAATATTCAGTTATAGGCATAGCGCCACCAGCTGACAGCAGGAAGATAGGCACATATCAATGACTTTGACATATTCCTCCTACATTTACTGTGCTAATAGCATAGTGCCCACCATTCGCCACCGATCAGCGGTGAGCCCGAGTGCGAGGGCCCTACCATCGCTGCTTGCAGCTTTAATATGTTATTATTCTTATGGTACACGAATTTACAAACGCTACTCCTCCTAGGGCTTGAATGCCACAAGCCCCAAACTTGGCAGATACCTGGGTCCTGCTCTAAAGTTAGTTGCTATATCTTTTTAGACTGATCAGACTTACAGTTGATTTATTATTAATTTTTGAATATGACAAATTTCCCAATGAATTACATGGGCTGAGAAAAAATGCGCCCTCTAACAGTAATACCTCTCGACTGAAGAGGCGGGACTCAAACCTCTTACTTACACTCTGAAAACGGTGGAAATACAAATAAATACCGCCTTAAAAATGTAAATATTACAGCGATTTAACTCTAAATACCCATTAGAACATATCAACAGCTAAATTCAGTGGTTTGTGAGTAGTTCTTGTAAAAGAAAAGATTGCACCCTTCAGCACTTATACAAGCCGTAAGCACTAGGCTTCTCTCTCTCGACATGTGCTCACAAACAACATAAATTGCACGAATTAGAACGCCTTTAAAATAAATATATTTCAGCGATTTGTTTGTAAATACCCATTAGAACACATCAACAAATCAGCCTTTTGTGATCTGTTTTATTTCAAAGTTAAAGCACTGTCTTCAGCAAATGTGTTATAGCCTACAGACAAGCTTTCACGGATCGGAGCTAACTTACCCGACTGAGAATTATACATGACTGCACGTCTTTTAAAAGCATTTAAATAAAAACACTCCAGCGATCCAACACAATAAATATACAAGAATATTTTAAAGAACTACATTAGCTGCAAATGAGCTGTTTAATAGGTTTCACTAACGAACATGTTACCGAGCTGAGACTTACTTTCACTTTGATTTCGGTGGAAAATGCATATAAATAACGCCTTTAAAATTACAATACTCCAGCCATTTAATTGTAAATACCCATTAGAAACACATCAAGACCTGAATTCAGCTGTTTGAGCGAATTTATTGAAACCCCTAAGCATTTCCTTCACCGCGTACAGATTGCTTTCAACGAGTTTACATGGAGACGAACGACATAATTTGCACAAATTTGACCGCCTTTAAAATTATAATATTGCAGCGATTTAATTCAGTCCACCCATTACAAAATATCAATAGCTAAATGCAGTTGTTTGTGACTATTTTTTTTTTCATACAGAAAGCGCTGCATTCAGCAGTGTGTTAGACATGAGCTCCGAGATGTCCGACTGAGAATTATAAATGACTGCACGTCTTTTAAAGGCATTTAAATAAAAACACTCCAGCGATTCAACACAATAAATATAGAAGAATATTTTAAAGACCTGCATTGGGTGAAAATGACGTTTTTCATAGGCTTAACTAACATGAGATGCACGGCTGCATTTATGTGTCTGTTAACAAAGACATCATTTGCACGTCTTTTAAAGGTATTTTAATACAAACACTCCAGCGATTCAACACAATAATAGTTCAGTCATATAATAAAAAGTTTAAATGCTTGCTTATTTCTGCTTTTCGGCTCAACCGCACGGCAACGCGACGCGGCTTTGAAGCAGGCGCTCATCACTTATTCCAGTATGGCAAGCCGTTTTAACCTAAAATACACATATTAATCCACTATGGTGTTCTGGGCTGGCCCTTTTACCCGAAGGCTGCCCGGTTTGCTTTTCCAAGCCAACATTTAAAGTTTGTCATCGAACTTTAGCTTCTAGTTATTATTATTATTATTATTAAACTTCTTCTGAGACTAAAATTCTATACGCTACTCCTCCTAGAGCTTTAAGGCTACAAGCCCCAAACTCGGCTGAGCCCTGGGCCCTGGTCACCAAAGTGTTGCTATATCTTTTTGGAATGATCAGACTTACAGTTGATTTAATATTAATTTTTTTACATGAAAAATTTCTATGGGATTTCAATGGGCTGAGAAAAAATGCGCCATCTAAAGGCGCAATACCTCTCCACTGAAGAGGCGGGACTCAAACCTCTCGCTTACAGTCACTCTGAAATCGGTGGAAATACAAATAAATACCGCTTTTTAAAATTTAAATATTACAGCGATTTAACTCTAAATACCCATTAGAACACATCAACAGCTAAATTCAGTGGTTTGTGAGCAGTTCTTGTAAAAGAAAAGCTTGCACCCTTCAGCGAGTATACAAGCCGTCAGCACGAACTCTCTCTGTATGTGCTCATAAACAAAATAATTTGCACGAATTAGAACGCCTTTAAAATTAATATATTTCAGCGATTTATTTGTAAATACCCATTAGAACACATCAACAAATCAGCCTTTTGTGATCTGTTTTATTTCAAAGTTAACTTAGCTCCGAGCCGTGAAGCTCGTATATAACACACATTTGCTGAAGACAGTGCTTTAACGTTACCCGACTGAGAATTAGACTGCACGTCTTTTAAAAGCATTTAAATAAAAACACTCCAGCGATCCAACACAATAAATATAAAAGAATATTTTAAAGAACTACATTAGCTGCAAATGAGCTATTCAATAGGTTTCAACGAACATGTTACCAAGCTGTGACCCACACTTTCACTTCGACTTCGGTGGAAAATGCATATAAATAACGCCTTTAAAATTACAATATTCCAGCCATTTAATTTTAAATACCCATTAGAACACATCAAGACCTGAATTCAGCTGTTTGAGCGAATTTATTCAAAACCCTAAGCACAGATTGCCTTCAACGAGTATACATGGAGACGAACGACATAATTTGCACGAATTAGAACGCCTTTAAAATTACAATATTGCAGCGATTTAATTCATTCCACCCATTAGAAAATATCAACAGCTAAATGCAGTTGTTTGTGAGTTGTTTTTTTTTTTTTTTCATACAGAGAGCTAGCTGTGTTCAGCAGTGTAGACATGAGCTCCGAGATGTCCGTCTGAGAATTATACATGACTGCACTTCTTTTAAAGGCATGTAAATACAAACACTCCAGCGATTGCACACAATAAATATAGAAGAATATTTTAAAGACCTGCATTGGGTGCAAATTACTTTTTTCATAGGCTTAACTAACTAACAGGAGATGCACGGCTGCATTTATGTGTCTGTTAACAAAGACATAATTTGCAGGTCTTTTAAAGGTATTTTAATACAAACACTCCAGCGATTCCACACAATAAATATAGAAGAATATTTTAAAGACCTACATTGAGTGCAAATGACTTTTTTCACAGGCTTAACTAACTAACATTGAATGCACTGCTCAGTCTTCGTCTGCATCAAAGACATCATTTGCACGTCTTTTAAATGTATTTAAATACAAACACTCTAGCGATTAAACACAATAATAGTAGAGTAATATATTACACAGCTTAAATGCTTGCTTATTTTTGCTTTTAGGCTCAACCGCACAGCAACGCGTCGTGGCTTTCAAGCACCCGCTGTACACTTGTTGTATGGCAAGCCGTTTTAACCTAAAATACACATAAATCCTCTATGGCAAGCTGTTTTAGCCTAAAATATACTAAGTATTACTTTTCGTGAAAGCATTTTTACTAGCAACAATTCAATCAGAGAGCTCTAAGGGTTCTGGGCTGGCCCTTTTGCCCGAAGGCTGCCCGGTTTGCTTCTCCAAGCCAACATTTAAAGTTTGTCATCGAACTTTAGCTTCTAGTTATGTTGGCTTGGAGAAGCCAACATATTGTTATGCTATTTAAACTTATTATTATTCAACCTTCTTCTGAGACTAATTTTCTATACGCTACTCCTCCTAGGGCTTTAAGGCTACAAGCCCCAAACTCGGCGGAGCCCTGGGCCCTGGTCACGAAAGTGTTGCTATATCTTTTTGGAATGATCAGACTTACAGTTGATTTAATATTAATTTTTTTACATGAAAAATTTCTATAGGATTTCAATGGGCTGAGAAAAAATGCGCCATCTAGAGGCGCAATACCTCTCCACTGAAGAGGCGGGACTCAAACCTCTTACTTACAGTCACTCTGAAATCGGTGGAAATACAAATAAATACCGCCTTTAAAATTTAAATATTACAGCGATTTAATTGTAAATACCCATTAGAACACATCAACAGCTACATTCAGCTGTGAGCTGTTTTGTGTAAAAGTTAAACCGCTGTCTTTAGAGAGTGTGTTACAGATGAGCTTCACATCTCCGTCTGAGAATTATACATGACTGAACGTCTTTTAAAAGCATTTAAATAAAAACACTCCAGCGATTGTACACAATAAATATAGAATAATATTTTAAAGAACTACATTAGCTGCAAATGAGCTGTTCAATAGGTTTCACTAAGGAACATGTTACCGAGCTGTGACTTAATTACTTTCACTTTGACTTCGGTGGAAAATGCATATAAATAACGCCTTTAAAATTACAATATTCCAGCCATTTAATTGTAAATACCCATTAGAACACATCAAGACCTGAATTCAGCTGTTTGAGCGAATTTATTCAAAACCCTAAGCATTTCCTTCACCGCATACAGGTTGCCTTCAACGAGTATACATGGAGACGAAAGACATAATTTGCACGGATTTGACCGCCTTTAAAATTACAATATTGCAGCGATTTAATTCAGTCCACCCATTAGAAAATATGAACAGCTAAATGCAGTTGTTTGTGAGTATTTTGTTTTCATACAGAGAGCGCTGTGTTCAGCAGTGTAGACATGAGCTCCGAGATGTCCGACTGACAATTATACATGACTGCACGTCTTTTAAAGGCATTTAAATACAAACACTCCAGCGATTGCACACAATAAATATAGAATAATATTTTAAAGAGCTGCATTGGGTGTAAATGAGCTATTTCAAACGTTTCACTAACGAACATCAGATGTATGGCTGCATTATCAGTCTGTCAACAAATACATCATTTGCACGTCTTTTAAAGGCATTTAAATAAAAACACTCCAGCGATTGCACACAATAAATATAGAAGAATATTTTAAAGACCTACATTGGGTGCAAATGACGTTTTTCATAGGCTTAACTAACATGAGATGCACGGCTGCATTTATGTGTCTGTTAACAAAGACATCATTTGCACGTCTTTTAAAGGTATTTTAATACAAACACTCCAGCGATTCAACACAATAATAGTACAGTCATATAATAAAAAGGTTAAATGCTTGCTTATTTCTGCTTTTCGCCTCAACCGCACAGCAACGCGTCGTGGCTTTGAAGCAGGCGCTGCACGAATCTTGTATGGCAAGCCGTTTTAACCTAAAATACATTAATCCACTATGGCAAGCTGTTTTAGCCTAAAATATACTAAGCATTACTTATCATAATCGCATTTTTACTAGCAACAATTCAATTACAGAGCTCTAAGTGTTCTGGGCTGGCCCTTTTGCCCGAAGGCTGCCCGGTTTGCTTCTCCAAGCCAACATTTAAAGTTTGTCATCGAACTTTAGCTTCTAGTTATTATTAAAATTCTTCTGAGACTAAAATTCTATACGCTACTCCTCCTAGAGCTTTAAGCCTACAAGCCCCAAACTCGGCGGAGCCCTGGGCCCTGGTCACGAAAGTGTTGCTATATCTTTTTGGAATGATCAGACTTACAGTTGATTTAATATTAATTTTTTTATATTAAAAATTCCTAAAATTTCGCCCTCTAATGGAGCAATACCTCTCCACTGAATGGAAATATGTCCCATAGAATTGAATGGGCTGAGAAAAAGGCGCCCTCTAAAGGAGTAAATCCTCTCTACTCAACAGGAGATCGCTGAGCTCTGACCTACTTTCACTTTGACTTAGGTGGAAAATGCAAATAAATAACGCCTTTAAAATTAAAATATTCCAGCGATTTAATTGTAAATACCCATTAGAACACACCAAGACCTATTTGAGCTAATTTATTCACAACTCTAAGCATTTCCTTCACCGTGTACAGCTTCAGCACGTACTCTCTCTGTATATCTGCTCACAAACGACATGATTTGCTCGAATTAGAACGCCTTTAAAATTAAAATATTACAGCGATTTAACTCTAAATACCCATTACAACACATCAACAGCTAAATCAGTTTGTGATCTGTTTTATTTCAAAGTTGAAGCAGTGTCTTCAGCAAATGTATTACACAGACGAGCTTCACGGCTCGGAGCTAACTTACGTTACCCGACTGAGAATTATACATGACTGCACGTCTTTTAAAAGCATTTAAATAAAAACACTCCAGCGATTGTACACAATAAATATAGAAGAATATTTTAAAGAGCTACATTGGGTGTAAATTAGCTATTTCAAACATTTTACTAACGAACATGAGATGTACGGCTGCATTATAAGTCTGTCAACAAATACATAATTTGCACGTCTTTTAAAGGCATTTAAATAAAAACACTCCAGCGATTGCACACAATAAATATAGAAGAATATTTTAAAGAGCCGCATTGAATGCAAATGACCTGTTTCAAAGGTTTTTAATAACGAACATGAGATGCAAGGCTGCATCCGTCTGTGTCAACAAAGAATTCATTTGCACGTCTTTTAAAGGTAATCAAATAAAAACATTCCAGCGATTGCACTCAATAAATATAGAAGAATATTTTAAAGAGCTGCATTGAGTGTAAATGAGCTATTTCAAACGTTTTACTAACGAACATGAGATGTACGGCTGCATCCCTCTGTCAACAAAGAATTCATTTGCACGTCTTTTAAAGGTAATCAAATAAAAACATTCCAGCGATTGCACACAATAAATATAGAAGAATATTTTAAAGAGCTGCATTGAGTGTAAATGAGCTATTTCAAACGTTTCACTAACGAACATGAGATGCACGGCTGCATTTATGTGTCTGTTAACAAAGACATCATTTGCACGACTTTTAAAGGTATTTTAATACAAACACTCCAGCGATTCAACACAATAATAGTACAGTCATATAATAAAAAGGTTAAATGCTTGCTTATTTCTGCTTTTCGCCTCAACCGCACAGCAACGCGTCGTGGCTTTGAAGCAAGCGCTGCACGAATCTCGTATGGCAAGCCGATTTAACCTAAAATACACATATTAATCCACTATGGCAAGCTGTTTTAGCCTAAATATACTAAGCATTACTTATCGTAATAGCATTTTTACTAGCAACAATTCAATTACAGAGCTCTAAGTGTTCTGGGCTGGCCCTTTTGCCCCAAGGATGCCCAATTTGGCTCTCCAAGCCAACATTTAAAGTTTGTCATCGAACTTTAGCTTCTAGTTATTATTAAACTTCTTCTGAGACTAAAATTCTATACGCTACTCCTCCTAGAGCTTTAAGGCTACAAGCCCCAAACTCGGCGGAGCCCTGGGCCCTGGTCACCAAAGTGTTGCTATATCTTTTTGGAATGATCAGACTTACAGTTGATTTAATATTAATTTTTTTACATGAAAAATTTCTATGGGATTTCAATGGGCTGAGAAAAAATGCGCCATCTAAAGGCGCAATACCTCTCCACTGAAGAGGCGGGATTCAAACCTCTTACTTACAGTCACTCTGAAATCGGTGGAAATACAAATAAATACCGCCTTAAAAATTCAAATATTACAGCGATTTAACTCTAAATACCCATTAGAACATATCAACAGCTAAATTCAGTGGTTTGTGAGTAGTTCTTGTAAAAGAAAAGCTCGCACCCTTCAGCGCTTATACAAGCCGTCAGCACTAGGTTACTCTCTCTCTACATGTGCTCACAAACAACATAAATTGCACGAATTAGAACGCCTTTAAAATAAATATATTTCAGCGATTTGTTTGTAAATACCCATTAGAACACATCAACAAATCAGCCTTTTGTGATCTGTTTTATTTCAAAGTTAAAGCACTGTCTTCAGCAAATGTGTTATACAGACGAGCTTTCGCGGATCGGAGCTAACCTGAATGAGAATTATACATGACTGCACGTCTTTTAAAAGCATTTAAATAAAAACACTCCAGCGATCCAACACAATAAATTTACAAGAATATTTTAAAGAACTACATTAGCTGCAAATGAGCTGTTCAATAGGTTTCACTAACGAACATGTTACCGAGCTGAGACTTACTTTCACTTTGATTTCGGTGGAAAATGCATATAAATAACGCCTTTAAAATTACAATATTCAGCCATTTAATAGTAAATACCCATTAGAAACACATCAAGACCTGAATTCAGCTGTTTGAGCGAATTTATTGAAACCCTTAAGCATTTCTATCACCGCGTACAGATTGCTTTCAACGAGTTTACATGGATACGAACGACATAATTTGCACAAATTTGACCGCCTTTAAAATTACAATATTGCAGCGATCTAATTCAGTCCACCCATTAGAAAATATCAACAGCTAAATGCAGTTGTTTGTGACTATTTTTTTTTTCATACAGAAAGCTCTGCATTCAGCAGTGTGTTAGACATGAGCTCCGAGATGTCCGACTGAGAATTATACATGACTGCACGTCTTTTAAAGGCATTTAAATAAAAACACTCCAGCGATTCAACACAATAAATATAGAAGAATATTTTAAAGACCTGCATTGGGTGCAAATGACGTTTTTCATAGGCTTAACTAATGCACGGCTGCATTTATGTGTCTGTTAACAAAGAAATCATTTGCACGTCTTTTAAATGTATTTTAATACAAACACTCCGGCGATTCAACACAATAATAGTTCAGTCATATAATAAAAAGTTTAAATGCTTGCTTATTTCTGCTTTTCGGCTCAACCGCATGGCAACGCAACGCGGCTTTGAAGCAGGCGCTCATCACTTTTTCCAGTATGGCAAGCCGTTTTAACCTAAAATACACATATTAATCCACTATGGTGTTCTGGGCTGGCCCTTTTGCCCGAAGGCTGCCCGGTTTGCTTCTCCAAGCCAACATTTAAAGTTTGTCATCGAACTTTAGCTTCTAGTTATTATTAAACTTCTTCTGAGACTAAAATTCTATACGCTACTCCTCCTAGAGCTTTAAGCCTACAAGCCCCAAACTCGGCGGAGCCCTGGGCCCTGGTCACGAAAGTGTTGCTATATCTTTTTGGAATGATCAGACTTACAGTTGATTTAATATTAATTTTTTTGCATGAAAAATTTATATAGGATTTCAATGGGCTGAGAAAAAATGCGCCATCTAGAGGCGCAATACCTCTCCACTGAAGAGGCGGGACTCAAACCTCTTACTTACAGTCACTCTGAAATCGGTGGAAATACAAATAAATACCGCTTTAAAAATTTAAATATTACAGCGATTTAACTCTAAATACCCATTAGAACACATCAACAGCTACATTCAGCTGTGAGCTGTTTTGTGTAAAAGTTAAACCGCTGTCTTTACAGAGTGTGTTACAGATGAGCTTCACATCTCCGTCTGAGAATTATACATGACTGCACGTCTTTTAAAAGCATTTAAATAAAAACACTCCAGCGATCCAACACAATAAATATACAAGAATATTTTAAAGAACTACATTAGCTGCAAATGAGCTGTTCAATAGGTTTCACTAACGAACATGTTACCGAGCTGTGACTTACTTTCACTTTGAACTCGGTGGAAAATGCATATAAATAATGCCTTTAAAATTACAATATTCCAGCCATTTAATTGTAAATACCCATTAGAACACATCAAGACCTGAATTCAGCTGTTTGAGCGAATTTATTGAAAACCCTAAGCATTTCCTTCACCGCGTACAGATTGCTTTCAACGAGTATACATGGAGACGAACGATATAATTTGCACGAATTAGAACGCCTTTAAAATTACAATATTGCAGCGATTTAATTCATTCCACCCATTAGAAAATATCAACAGCTAAATGCAGTTGTTTGTGAGTATTTTGTTTTCATACAGAGAGCGCTGCGTTGAGCAGTGTAGACATGAGCTCCGAGATGTCCGTCTGAGAATTATACATGACTGCACGTCTTTTAAAGGCATGTAAATACAAACACTCCAGCGATTGCACACAATAAATATAGAAGAATATTTTAAAGACCTGCATTGGGTGCAAATGACTTTTTTCATAGGCTTAACTAACTAACATTGAATGCACTGCTCAGTCTTCATCTGCATCATCAAAGACATCATTTGCACGTCTTTTAAAGGTATTTAAATACAAACACTCCAGCGATTAAACACAATAATAGTAGAGTAATATATTACACAGCTTAAATGCTTGCTTATTTCTGCTTTTAGGCTCAACCGCACAGCAACGCGTCGTGGCTTTCAAGCACGCGCTGCACACTTGTTGTATGGCAAGCCGTTTTAACCTAAAATACACATAAATCCTCTATGGCAAGCTGTTTTAGCCTAAAATATACTAAGCATTACTTATCGTAATAGCATTTTTACTAGCAACAATTCAATCACAGCTCTAAGTGTTCTGGGCTGGCCCTTTTGCCCGAAGGCTGCCCGGTTTGCTTCTCCAAGCCAACATTTAAAGTTTGTCATCGAACTTTAGCTTCTAGTTAATATTATGTACAATAAAATCACAGACATTTGCAAAAACAGTTTTACAAAGGGCAATGTCAAAATAAATGGTTCAGGGCATCTGACATAACAGAAACAAGTAAAATCAATATCAGATTTAAATTTTACCAAATAACATTTTGCTGAGTAAGTCCTGTGTATAATTTTGAATGATACTTCCTTAACCCTTTTTGTAATTACAGTAAATATTGATTAGGTATTAACCCAATATTGTTTGTTAATTGATTCCAATATGAATAAACATAACGCTTGAAAATAAAAAATAATCATGCTGCATTCTCAAAACTCTGGCAATTTGATAATACCTAGAATAGCAAAATCAACTGCGGGCAGCAGGTCATTCTCTTCCTTAGTGCGCAAACTCCTATCTTCCTAACACTGTTTGGGAGGCAGACACACACACACACACACACACACACACACACACACACACACACACACACACACACACACACACACACACACACACACACACACACTTTTACTTCATCAAAAAAACTCATTGTGCATGATTTATAAGCCTGTTTCCTCATGGGGACCTGAGAAATGTCCCCACAAGGTCAAAATCTACTGGCATTCCTATCCTTGTGGGGACATTTGGTCCCCACAACGTGATGAATACCAGGTACACACACACACACACACACACACACACACACACACACACACACACACACACACACACACACACACACACACACACACACACACACTTTTACTTCATCAAAAAAACTCATTGTGCATGATTTATAAGCCTGTTTCCTCATGGGGACCTGAGAAATGTCCCCACAAGGTCAAAATCTACTGGTATTCCTATCCTTGTGGGGACATTTGGTCCCCACAACGTGATGAATACCAGGTACACACACACACACACACACACACACACACACACACACACACACACACACACACACACACACACACACACACACACACACACACACACACACACAGTGTGTCAGTTTAAATCTAGATTAAAGACACATCTCTTTAACCTGGCTTACACACACACATTTTTGTAATTCAGATTTGTTAAAGGATTGTTAGGTTGCATTTATTATGTCATTAGATACCTTTACAGCCCTGAATGTCAACAAGATGAGCTCCCGAGATGGATCATCAGTGAAGACCTCGTCAGCTAGACGGCCATCGGCGCAAGACCATGGGAACCTGATGAGTCCTCTGCAATCTGACTTTGCTGCAACATGGAACAAGCTGCTGGTTTCGACTGGACCCCGAATGAGCCTGGTTTCTCCCAAGGTTTTTTTCTCCGTTTCTGTCATCTGTGGAGTTTTGTTTCCTTTCCGCTGTCACCTTTGGCTTGCTTAGTTGGGGACACTTAATTTCCAGCAATATCACATATGTGAACTGATTTGGATGATGACATCACTGAATTCAGTGATGAGCTGCCTTAAACTGAAAATTGATTGTTTACAATATTGCATTTTTGAAACACTATTGTCCTGTTTAATGCTGTGAAGTTGCTTTGACACAACCTGTAATGTTAAAAGATCTATATAAGTAAAGGTGACTTGACTTGACAAAGTACTCAAGCATTACTTTGTCAGCCCACAGGAACAACTACTGAAATGGACCATTATTTTAAAAGTGAAAAATAAAGTAACTCTTCAGTAGTTACTCAAGAGTTACCTTGTCAGCCCGCAGGAAGTACTAGTGATCTTGACCAGTATTTTAAAGTGAAAAACACATTAACAAGTTAAATAACTTAACCCCTCACTAATACTCAAGTGGACTAACAAGGTAACACTTAGTTAGTGAGGGGTTTATGTGTTTTTCACTTTAAAATATTGGTCCAGATCACTAGTAGTTCCTGGGGGCTGACATGGTAATGCTTAAGTATTAGTGGGCGGTTAAGTTGTTTAACTTGTTAACATGTTTTTCATTTTAAAATAATGATCCAGATCACTTTCCTGCTGTCACGTATCTGGTCGATCCTGTCATCATGAACTCTTGCACCACACTTCTGGACTGCAATCCCCACAAGCCACTGCACCAATCACTGCACACACCTGCTCCTCGTTTTCCCACTGCACTGATTGCTGCACACATCTGTTTCACATTGACTCTCATGCATTTAAGCCACTCACACACACAGCTCTTGGCGAAGTCTTATTGTTCCGTATGGTCTTTATTTCCGAGCGTTTCTTTCCGTGTTTGTTTTCCCTGTGTTTGATTCCTGGACTCCTCCCCGTGTTTTGATTCTCGCTGCCAGTCCCGACCTTCTGCCTGTGTTTGACTACTCTTTGGATTATCCTCATTGTTGTTGTTTGCCGGTGATTGACCCTGTCTGTTTACCACGCCTTCTAATAAAGCCTGCATTTGGATCCGAACGTCAGTCTCCAGACCTCCTTTGTGACAGAAGACTTTGCCGCACCAGGATCCAGCAGCATTATCCCACCACCAGCGCAAACATGGACCCCGTCAACCAGCTACTTAATCTGCGACAGGGATATCTACCCATTGATGAATATGTTCACCAGTTTTGTGAGTTGTCCAAGGAAGTACCGTTTTATGATGAAGTTATGCTTAAGGAGTTATTCCGTTTTGGACTGAATGAGCCCATTAAATCATGGTTCCCTGAGGGGAGGTTCAATTGTAGTTTAAAGGACTTTATGTACTATGCACTCATTTTGAGCAGTTCTTCTTTCACTGTGGATATCACTGAGGACAATTGCACCAAACTAGAGCCACAGCACAAGATGTCTGCTATCCCTGAGCCACAGCACAAGATGTCTGCTAGCCCTGAGCCACCGCACAAGATGTCTAGCGTGGAGGACCCACCGCTGCTGTCGGCTCGAGCAGCTGGTCTCCCGTCCAGCCTCCCAGTGCCTCCGCTGGTTCCGCCCAGTCTTCCAGAGCCTCCGCTGGTTCAGCCCAGCCTTCCAGAGCCTCCGCTGGTTCCGCCCAGCCTTCCAGAGCCTCCGCTGGTTCCGCCCAGCCTTCCAGAGCCTCCGCTGGTTCAGCCCAGCCTTCCAGAGCCTCCGCTGGTTCCGCCCAGCCTTCCAGAGCCTCCGCTGGTTCAGCCCAGCCTTCCAGAGCCTCCGCTGGTTCAGCCCAGCCTTCCAAAGCCTCCGCTGGTTCCGCCCAGCCTTCCAGAGCCTCCGCTGGTTCAGCCCAGCCTTCCAGAGCCTCCGCTGGTTCAGCCCAGCCTTCCAGAGCCTCCGCTGGTTCCGCCCAGCCTTCCAGAGCCTCCGCTGGTTCAGCCCAGCCTTCCAGAGCCTCCGCTGGTTCAGCCCAGCCTTCCAGAGCCTCCGCTGGTTCCGTCCAGCCGTCCGAATATTCCTGTCTGCCCGGTTCAGGCCACGGAGGCCATTTATGGACTGTCGAGTTTCCCACCCACCCTCCCTACTGCTCCAGTCCCACCACCTCTGTTTTCTGACAGTCCCTCTGCTCACCCACAACCCACCTGTGGTGCAGAGGACTTGCCGTGGGACTGCCAGTCTCCATCGGTGCCCTGGCTAGAGGATCCCTCACCATCGCCTCCAGCCTCAGAGTCCTGGACTCCGCCTCGGCCCTCCGACCCTGTGGCTCCACCCCGGCTCTCTGCTCCCTCGTCTCCGCTGTTGGCCGTCGGTCCACCAGCTCCACCGGGCTCCATCGTCCCTCCGGTGCCGCCCTGGTCAGTCGTCGCCCCACCTTCGCCTCTGGACTCTACTCCTCCGGCTGCGCCTCGTCACTCCGTCCTACCGGCTCTGTGGACCTCCTCCCTCCCGTGGGCACAGCCTCGGTCCTCTGTCGCTCCGGCTCCGCCGCGTACCTCCGGACCTCCATCTCCGCCTTGGTCGCCAGAGCCTTGGGTTCCGCCTTGGCCCTCCGGATCCTCTGTGTTGCCCAGGACCATCGACTCTCCGGTTCTGCCTCGGGCTCCACCGGCTCCACCTCCGTCGGTCGGCCCCATGGAGGAGCCAACCCTTCCTCCACCATGGCTTCTCCCTCCGTCGGCTCCGCCTCAGTCCATAGCTCCATTACCCCCACATGGACCTGGCCCTCCATCCCTCCCCCTGTTTCGCCTCCGCTCCACCACCCTCCGGTTTCATTAGGTGGTTAGAGCGTCTGGAAGCCGCTCCTTGGGGGGGGGGGGGGGCTCTGTCACCAATTGAGTCGTCCTGTCATTAACTCTTGCACTACACATCATGGACTTCATTCCCCACAAGCCACTGCACTAATCACTGCATTCACCTGCTCCCTGTTCTCACTGCACTGATCACTGCTCACACCTGCAGCTCATTCACACACACACACACACACACCTGCAGCTCATCACACGGACAGCTTATATGCCACTCACACACACAGCTTCCTTGCGAAGTCTTATCGTTCCTCATGGTCGTAATTCCGAGCGTTTCTTCCCGTGTTTGTTTTCCCGTGTGTGTGATTCCTGGACTCCCTCCCGTGTTTGATTCTCGCTGCCAGCCCCGACCTTTCTGCATGTTTATTGACTACGATTTCTGCCTGCCCCTGTGTGTTTGTTTTGTCTCTAATAAATGCTGCGAATGGATCCGCACATCTCTGACCCTCCTTGTGACACCTGCGGGCTGACAATGTAACTCTTGAATAATTAGTGAGGGATTGACTATAATTTCACAAGTAATTTATTACGTTTTTAGACATGTTACTGTTGTGATTAGTAATTAATTGGTTATTATGTATTAATTTGTCATAGTTAGCAAGTAGTTCTTAATCAGGATATTTTTATATAGTAATTATTGAATATCTAATATGGAACTACCTTTGTACTAAATGTGCTATTACTTACTGCTTAGTTCATCTGGCTTCCATAATAGTTAGTAGTATTAACCTCAGTGTTAATGAAGTACAACCTATTACTTCCTGCATAGTTACTTGTTAACAATGGACCATTATTCTAAATTGTTACCCATTATTTGAATGTGAAGAGTTTGTTTCTAAAACAAAATCCATTTTGATTAACTACTATTTAACTACTATCTAACTATTTACTATCAAAACAGTTTTTTTTTTCCAAAATACAATAAATTATGACACATTTTTTTTCAAAACGCAAAAATAAATCATGCATATGCAATAAAATGAGTGCTTCATCTTCTTAATCTCCTCACGTAAATGATTAGATTTCGATGGCTTATGTTTCTTCCCCACCACAGAAACCACCATAGGTTCATCAATGGCATCAAAATTATTATTTTTTTTGTTCGTTTGTTGACCACAAAGTGCAAAGTAGATGAGGGAAACTAGGATCCCGGGTGTATTTAAAGCTCTGCCAATACATGGAATGTTGCGCTGTGATTGATTGAGCAGATTTATCGCATTCTGCAGAGAAGGGAGACTGGCATTTGTTGCAGTTTGGAAAGATAGGTAGAAAATATGACAGAATAACACAACGGATGCATTTTGTGTAAAATTAAATAAGACTTTTCAGTACCTACCAGACACAATACTGATTTTGCAGGAACTGCGAAAAAAAAAGGTGTTTATCGTGTTGTGGAACCAAACTCTTCATATAACTTTCTCATCACCACCTGCTTTTGGAGTATCACAAAGTACAAAACAGATTTCAGTACTTCAATAGGTTGGTATATTAACATTATATCAGTTAATGAAATTACAGTATTTAAATGTAAATTTAAGCTAAAACCTAAAACATTGCTACCTTATTTTTAACTGTAAAATTCAGGCAACCACAGCTGCCATTTTTTACCATAGATTTTACGGATTTATTATTATTTTTTTTTTATAGTGCTGCTCTGCCAGCTCCGCCCTGACCTCTTGCTCTGCTGGCTCCACTAACTCTGACCTGGTGGTCACCTGCTTCCACTGTTTGCGACTACTCCACAGCCTAGGCCTGCCATTGCTCCAGTTCAGGTTTAGGGGTAGCATATGGTTGAGGTAATGGGGTAGAAAATACAGTTTGTACAGTATAAAAACCATTACATCTATGGAATGTCCCCATAAAACATGAAGATCAGTATGTGTGTGTGTGTGTGTGTGTGTGTGCACGTGTGATTACACAACACCAATGAACAGTACAAACTGTGGCAGCTGCAGGTGTTCAGGATGGGATATTAAAATAGTTCTAGCAGCTGAGAGAAGCCTGTGGTCAGACCTCAGACAAACTGTTCAAGCAGAGAGATCTGACCCTCATGACCACACATTCCTGCTTCTCTATTCCACAGAGACACATGCATAAAGGCATTCTTTTGTATTACACTATAGACAAGAGCAGGGCTAGCTGTTACACATGGAAAACAAAAGTCATCTATAAAATTAAGGTAGATTTAAACCAAACTCAAACAGTATTCTTAGTTCTGCCAGGTCAAGCTTGCATCTACTGACTCTCAGCTGATCCTTGTCTATCTATAGGAATACATCACCCTATATAAGGTTCATTCAGTATTTTTCAGCAGCTTTATCGCTTTGCTCAAGAGATAATTACACTCCTCCATCACCAGCTCCTTCTCATCCACAGTCAGTTCTTGGCCTTCTGTTATTCATAGTTGAATCATACTCCTTTATCTTTAATTGTGTTGTTGCATTAAGTTGTAATTAAGAACATAAATGACATCAAGAGCTGGTGGTAATTGTAACAATGGGGGTCTGGAGACTGACGTGTGGATCCATGTGCAAAGCTTTATTAAAAGACGTAGTCAAGACAGGCATGAGTCGAACACCAGCAAACAGGAACAACAAGGGAAATCCGAAAGAATAATCCAGAGACAATCAAAGGTCGGGGCAGGCGGCAAAAGGTCAAAACGAGAAAACAGTCCAGGGGTCGAAAAACACAGAAACACGGGAACCAAGAACTAGAAACTAGGAAGATTAAACACTAAACAACGATCAGTACAGACAGAGGGGGAAGGGAGGGCTTTATACCAAACACTAGGGGTCACATGACAGAAACAACCAATGGGGAACGGACACAAGGATCAGGGGAACCAATGAAAACATGACACAGACAAGGGTGAAGCATGGTGGGTTGAGACAACACATAACATAAAGGGTAAACACTGGAGTGCCCTCTAGTGGGGCTGCCGGGCACTCCAGCTGGTGATTGTGACAGTAATGAACTACATTTTCCATTTTTTTTTTTTTTTTTTTTTTTTTGGAAAATGTATACTTTTAAGAGTAGATTTAAAGGTGGGTACTTTTTATTTATCTCAAGTACATTTCTACAAAAAACAAACAAACAAACAAACAAATGACAACATACTTTTACTTCATTAAACTGGGCAATGTTCCTCTTGTTAATTTTATTGCTATACATGTTAAGAAACATTTTTTTCTAATCACTGTCTCTATTTCCAGGGGCATGAGCGATGCCCCATACACTAATGAATCATTTTTTTCAGTTGATTCTGTTCAAGGTCTTGATCAAACAAATTGGCTAAACGGTCTGAACTGGTTTCAAATCAGTTTGAATGATTTGTTCAGTTCCTTGCAAGCTCTGAATCATCTGAAGTGGTTTCTCATTGTTACTGGGACATTTAAAGGGTTGGTAACACTTTATAATAACTACACACTATGAACCATTAGTTAAGCATTAGTGAATAGTAAATTCATCATTTATCAATCATTATCTCTACATTAATAGACAGTAGTAAGCACTTTATAAATTCAGCTATAAATGCTTTGTTCTTGATTTTTGAACATATCTATAATGTGTTCAATAACTGTATTTTCATACTTTATTAATGATCAATTTTCATACAAATCAGTTATTTAGTTGTCACCAATGGTTCATAAGATCATTTAGAAAGTGTAAGTAAATGATTAAAGAACTATTTAAATGTACATTTATACATTTTATTTAGAAATATAGTAATTGTGTGTTAATAAATGCTTGATTTATTTGATTTACTTGAATTATTAATTCAAGTAGTTATAAAACATTTAGTAGTTGTCAGTTAACGGTTTTTGTGAGCTAAATTGAAGACTATTTATACCTCGTAAAGCTTTTACAAAGGAGATTTAAAGGTCCACTGAAGTGCTTTGAAACACGCAGCGTTATTCTATGTGGTGACGTACTTTTAACTGAAACAAAAACATATCGCCCAGCCCCGCCCACTACTTTTGAATAGCCAATAGCGTTCCATTAATATCTGCTCGGGCAAGAGCCGTTGAGCTCGGTAAAGCCGCATTTGTAAGCTTATGACAGCCACAGACTAATAAATTACCGCACAGATTCAATATGAAACTTGCTAAAACGAAATAGTGATCATAATCATGCTGAGGCTGTGTAATTTAATACATGCCGTCCGTACATATGAGCGCATATGATCTGCTCCGGGTTAACCCTTTATAGGGCGAGGCACCATATTTGATCACTTAATCGAACATTTTCAATAGCGTCTGCCTCCCTTGTATGAGATCGTGTAAGCACATGGATTTGTCCCAGCCAATCAACGGATGTTAGTCTACGTCACGGATAGCGACACAATGGCGTCTGACCAATTTGAAGTTGTCTGGGGCGTTTCAAACTTCAGCGTGCTTCCGGAATGAGAAAATGCTGATTTACACTCCTACTTTGTCCCACAAAAACGGAGAAAGCATCGAAATGCACAATGGTAAGTCAATGAAACTCACACATTATATAGCTGAATAGTTGTGTTATATGGTGATATAGACGTTGTTTGCGTTTGATTTCTAGAAATTAGTGAACGATGTGGTAAAAAAAATGGTGTGATCATATTTGATCATACGCCCGTTTGTGGTAACACAACAGAATGTCCATTTTTAGACATACGCCCGGTTCAGGTAAAAGTAAGGCAAGTGATAGTTTGGCTGTTTTTATGCCTGTTTTTTGTCCACTGAATATTGCAAAGGCTTGTATACCATGATGCAGTAATCCAGTGTCAAACTTAAACCATCTATTGAAATGATCAAGAAATAAACAGTGAAAAATTT